>NW_013957420.1:0-469 GCF_001266775.1 Austrofundulus limnaeus
TCGGTGTGATTGTGTCGGTGTGATTGTGTCGGTGTGATTGTGTCGGTGTGATTGTGTCGGTGTGATTGTGTCGGTGTGATTGTGTCGGTGTGATTGTGCTGGTGTGATTGTGTCGGTGTGATTGTGTCGGTGTGATTGTATCATTGTGATTGTGTCAGTGTGATTGTATCAGTGTGATTGTGTCGGTGTGATTGTGCCGGTGTGATTGTGCCGGTGTGATTGTGTCGGTGTGATTGTGTCGGTGTGATTCTGTCAGTGTGATTGCGTCGGTGTGATTGTATCGGTGTGATTGTATCGGTGTGATTGTGTCGGTGTGATTGTGCTGGTGTGATTGTGTCGGTGTGATTGTGTCGGTGTGATTGTATCATTGTGATTGTGTCAGTGTGATTGTATCAGTGTGATTGTGTCGGTGTGATTGTGCCGGTGTGATTGTGTCGGTGTGATTGTGCCGGTGTGATTGTGTCGGTGT
>NW_013957420.1:1469-2419 GCF_001266775.1 Austrofundulus limnaeus
TGTATCAGTGTGATTGTATCGGTGTTATAGTGTCAGTGTGATAGTGTCAGTGTGATTGTGTCAGTGTGATTGTATCAGTGTGATTGTATCGGTGTTATAGTGTCAGTGTGATTGTGTCAGTGTGATTGTGTCAGTGTGAGTGTGTCAGTGTGATTGTGTCAGTGTGATTGCATCAGTGTGATTGTGTCAGTGTGATTGTGTCAGTGTGAGTGTGTCAGTGTGATTGTGTCAGTGTGATTGCATCAGTGTGATTGTATCAGTGTGATTGTATCGGTGTGATTGTGTCAGTGTGATTGTATCGGTGTGATTGTATCAGTGTGATTGGTATCCTGACATGATTTGACTGACTTGTGTCTTTATGAGTTGAACAATCTTAATGCAAGCCATGACTCACTGAGTGTTGTTCCACTGAGCTGTTTACTCAGCACTGGACCATGTGTTCATGTATGTGTGTGTGTTTGCATGCTCATTGCATTATCCCTGCTCACTGCCTCTTTGTCCCCGATCCCCCCGGTTCTTTGGTTGCCACAGACAACCACATCTTTTGTTTCTTATTGGTCAACTGGCTGTCTGGTCCAGTTGCTGGTGTACATGTTTGGTCTATTATCATTTTCTTGGTTATACCTTTTGATTTGTTTTCATTTAGGTCTGACAGGCAGGATTTTCTACCTCACAACATGTCAGTAAGTCAAAGCTGGGTTCACACCCAACGTGTTTTGAGCAGCAGGAGCGTCAGGTTTACATGCAAAGATATGGTGAACGCCATTAACAATCAGAAAAAATAACAAATTGTAAAAACTGTGAGCTAAGTAACAATAAGATATTAGTGAAAAATTTTAACTAGGATTTTACACTCAGAAAGTGAGCTAAACCAGGGGGTTTTAACCTTTTTGACCTCGGGGCCCAATTTGTTGAACATAAAGTGACACGAGGCCCAGTCAGACATTACC
>NW_013957421.1:0-378 GCF_001266775.1 Austrofundulus limnaeus
ACACACACACACACACACACACACACACACACACACATGTTTGCTCTTCTATCCTTGCAAAGACTTTGCAATGAATTTCATTAATTTACAGGGCATTTCTATAGCTTAACCCTGACCCTTTACCCTAAACCAAACCACCCATATCTGACCCTGAACCTAACCTAAACTCAATTCACACCTTAGTCCTAAACTGAACCCCTGATCCACCAATGTTATATCCTCCAATAGGGACTGGGCTTTTGCAGTCATGTATAAAGTACCTGAAAGTGATACTTGAGTAAAAGTAAAAGTACCTTATCATTAAATTATTTCGGTAAAAGTTAAAGTCTCTTCTAAGAATATTACTTGAGTAAAAGTCTTAAAGTATATGATTTATTT
>NW_013957421.1:1378-2418 GCF_001266775.1 Austrofundulus limnaeus
ACACACACACACACACACACACACACACACACACACACACACACACACACACACACACACACACACACACACACAGTGCTGGGCCATGCCTTTGACCTGGTTCCCTGCATTTAAAGCCTTTGATTTTCTAACTCCACGTATTGTGCTGGTTCCTAACATGTCAAACATCATTGTTCCACCCTAAGCTGAGTTCAGTGCCTAACTCTCTTATTATGCAGGCAGGGATACCTGCACAGGGCGAGTGAGCCGGGGGGAGAGGAGAGAGAGAGAGAGAGGGAGAGAGGGATGGAGAGGGAGTATGAACGACGTGCCGACTGGGGGCGGGTGTGTTGGATTGTGCGGCACGGACACATAAAACCAGTGTTTCTCAGTTTTCAGATGTCTCATTGAAAGCTCTGCTCGCTTTGAAATTTTAAGTAGGTATCACAACAAAAGGGCCAACAAACGGCAGGAACGGTGCTGCAGGAATATTACTGCAGCTAATGGGGGAGTTAGTGAGCGGTTCTTGGACAAGGGAGGAGCACAACTGCTACTCCAGGGAAAGGTGGCGTTACCTGGGGAGAAACGCTTGCATACTCCCCTTCCTCAACTTACTGATGGAAAAAAAGATTCTCTTTGACCTGGTTGCTTTTGTCGTGCCCTGAAATGACTTTTGTTGTTAACTAACACCCATACAAATGATTGACCATTGTACATTATGTTCATACAAAAAGTGGAATATTTTGTCTGCCAAAAATAGAAATGATTGAGAGTTGAATATAAAGCCTGTGCTCACTTTCCAACCTTTAACTCTTCATGGTAAAACAGGCACAAAAAAGAACAAGAAACAATGAATGAATTGTATATCATGTTACATTTTGCAAAACATTTGAACATTAAGGATATTGAAACATACATACACAACATAAACTGTAAAATAATAAAAAAACATAAAAGTGACAATGTAAAGTTTATTTATATAACACTTGTTGTGGAATACTGATTATGTATCACCTGGACACTGTCCACTCGTTTCTGTTCCTGTTCCTGCAGATATGAAC
>NW_013957422.1:0-868 GCF_001266775.1 Austrofundulus limnaeus
GGGGGGGGGTTTCTCTCAGCCCATTGTCTGTCCACAGGGCCTGCGGAGAGAGCCTGCCGCTTTCAGGACATCACTGCCAGCTCCTAATATGGCAAATGAATGCATGAGCGAATACAAGGGTGAATAACTGAATGAATAACCAAAGACAATTTACATAATTGCACGAGGGATATGTATTTTCTAACGTCGGTGCAGATATTTGCATATTCACACTGTATAGAAATTATTCAGTCAATACTGAAGATCCATCATGTAAATACAACTCCTTTGAAATAACGGAAAACACGGGGATAAAAAGAACTCATACAATAATTATGTTAATGATGTTTTGTGCCCTGAGAGAAGCTCTCGTTCCAGCCTCCAGAGCAATTACTGTCAGAATAAGTGGAATGATCCTAAAAAATCTTGTTGTGACATGTTTGCTTAGCAGGTAAATATCAGACAGAAAATTGGGGTTGGGGGGGGGGCGAATCTTTAGTGTGTTCTATCCTTTTTCTTCCTCCTTCTTGGTCTGCAGCATTGATCTTAGCTCAAACAAACCATCCATTTCAAATGTCAAGGGGTCTTTGTTTCACACGTGTGATCACAGTTTGCAAAAACTCCCCGCAAATTGTCGCCACTGTCTTGTTGCATCATTTGAAGTGCTATTTTCCCTCATGTCACCCTCCTTTGTGATCAAGATAGACGCGGGGCTCATGCATGCCGACGTCTTTTGAACTGCACAAAAGCGCCACTATCCCTCCACGTTCCTTTTGTTGTTGTTTGAGGCGGGATAAGAGGCCCGTTAACCTTCACATCGCTTGCTGGAGGATGAATGCCGGTGGGTTCGGTGGTGCTGGTGGATGAGCTGGATCGAGGGGTGGGGGTG
>NW_013957422.1:1868-2418 GCF_001266775.1 Austrofundulus limnaeus
GAAGTCTAAGTCTCAGAAACGTGGTGTGACAACGTCTGACTCTTTCAGTGAAGAAGAGACAAAGAAAGGAGGTTATGGAACTAAGATCAAAGGAATGTTGGGGAAACTTGAGGCACGAGGTAAAAGAGGTTTCAAGAAATGTGAAGACTCAAGCAGTTCAAGTGAAGAAAGTCCTGATGAAAGTAGTGATGAGACAGAGGAAGATCAAGATTCTGATGCAGAGTCTTTTGGAGTCAGAAAGGCAAGAAAGATGTTGAAGGAGATTAAGAAAGTGAAAAGTAAGTGTCATGAAGGAATTAAGAATGCTGTAACTGAAGAAGAACAACAATATTTGACAGAGCAGTTGCAAAGCTTGAAGATCAGAGAAAAAGAGTTAAAAGAACAAACAGTTCCAAGAAAGACCAGTCCATACTATCTCAGAGAAAGAAAAGTGAAGAAAATGGCACCTGTGTTAATCAGACTCTGATTATAAACCATGGATTCAATCTGATTTGTCAGACATAATGGAGAAATTGCCTCTTTTGCAAGATGGTGCACAGCCTTGGATCAC
>NW_013957423.1:0-1417 GCF_001266775.1 Austrofundulus limnaeus
AACTATGATGTAATCTAGTTGAGGTCTAACTATGATGTAATCTAGTTGAGGTCTAACTATGATGTAATCTAGTTGAGGTCTAACTATGATGTAATCACAGTCCTCTCTCATTGTTTTAGGTGGGAGAACTTGAACTATTGGTGCTGACTAAATACTTTTTTTCTCCACTGTAGCTAATTTAATATATATAAAATCTAATATAGACTAAATGTTTGTGTGAGGGCAGAGGAAATAATTTTGTTATAGAGGCAGATTGTTAATGTTAGTGACGATAAAACTTTGACGTTGTCCCCAGTGAGTTCAGTGAAACACTGCAGAATGTACAAGTTGCTGTTTGTTTTCTCCTGGTTGTTGTTGTTGTTGTTTTACAATGATATTATTTATGAATAATGAAGCCAAATTTTATACTTAAGATTTCGAAGACATCTTTTATTGCTCCCAGAGAACCACTGCTCACTTCCCTGGAGTGCTGCATGTGAGTGAAGACAGAGGGATGGGTGACAACTGGTAAACAACAATAAGTCAGGTTTGGATTTGAATCAGTTTGTTTTAAATCCAATGAAAGAAAGAATGTTAACTAATGAATTTGACAATAATCTGGATATTTTGTGATTTTTCCACAGTTGTGATCTTGATTTTGGAATAAAATTCTTGAGTCCTCAATGTCCGAGACCAAGACAAGAAGACCATCAAAAACTGGTCTTGAGACCAGTCTTAAGACCAAGACCGGTCTCAAGTACTACAACACCAGGTCCTCCAGGAGCTGCTGTAAGATTTATTGTCAAGAAACATTGTTACAACAACGAAACACAACCAAACACTAATTTACTGACCTTTTGAACAAGGTTCATGTAGAATACACACAGTGAGACACATACTGACAGACACTGTACACTACTGCACAAATTAACCTGCACACCAACTGAACACTAAAACAAACTGTTAATGGTGACGATCGTCACAATATTAATGAACGATCAGGAGCTGCCCGGCAGAGGACACAACACAAGATCTGTCTTTAAAAAACTTCACAGACTTCACAAGTTTATTCTGACTGTGATGTGTGTCAGTAACACAAACATCTAAACAACTCAGAGCCAGAGTCCTGCTGGAAACAAAACCAACCAGTAGTGATGGAGTTGTTCAGAGGAAAACACTGACCTCCATCTTCTGGGGACAGTTTAACATTTACATGTCTGTGTATAAATACTGTTGGTTTCTCAGGGTTTTACGTCTGTCTTTGGGTTACTATGTGAAACATATTTGTATTCAAATGTGTCAAATATTTAAACAAGTATTTAAAAACTTAATTAAAATAAAAAAACCAAGGGAAACTAGGATGTCCCACTGGGCAGCCCCTCTGTCTCCTTCAGCTACAAGGAACAAAAACTACAATAAAACAAAGTCACATTTGTAC
>NW_013957424.1:0-607 GCF_001266775.1 Austrofundulus limnaeus
AAGTCACTGATGATGAAGAAATAAATAAACTAAATAAACTAATAATATTTGGTTTCGTTTTCTACTTAAGTGACAAAAAAAGGACTAATTTTTTTTGTGTGAGCTGCTTAAATTGTGAATATGTTCAAAAGATTTGTGCAACAAACTTTCTCTCAGAATAGTTGCAGATTTGTTGCAGCTGTTCAGGACCAACCTTGAATTCATGTTGAACCTGTCCTAATTTAGTTTGTGTAATACAGTTTTGTGTTTTGACATTTGTCCAGGAGCTTCCCATTGACAATAAACATCCAAGGCTTCAGACCTGAATTTTCAGGATTAAAGACCACACCAATGAGATATGAAACTGCTTATCGTCCTTTCAAAAGTGTAATCCAGGAGATAAAATCATAATATTTAAGGGTGGCTGCCAAGGTGAGAGCAAAGCAGGGCAAGGTTTAGATGATGCGGGTGGACTGGGCAACACGATCATGCGCAGGAGCTAGAAAACTGCTTTGCAAGCAGAGACTTTCAAAAATGTTGATGCAGGCTCTGTTATTCTTAAACTTCTCAAAGTCTTTTCAATTCACTTTTTGTAATTTTAAAGCTATATTTTGACACCTGCACTGGA
>NW_013957424.1:1607-1977 GCF_001266775.1 Austrofundulus limnaeus
TCTTTCTTTCTTTCTTTCTTTCTTTCTCAGCATGTACCAAACTGTAGATTTTGTCACTCCTAATATTTTGGCAATTTCTCAGATGTATTTTTTTTCTGTTTTTGCAGCTCAAGGATGGCTTTTTTCACCTGCATGGAGAGTTCCTTTGACCGCATGTTTACTACACAGCAAAACCTTCCAAATGCAAGCATCACACCTCAAATCAACTCCAGGCCTTTTATCTGCTTAATTGAGAAAGACAGAACGAACGGATTGCCCACACCTGTCCATGAAATAGTCTTGGAGTCAATTATCCAATTACTTTTGGTCCTTTTAAAAACAGGGTGGCCTTTTTTACACCCCCGTTCCCCATCGGCCGTCTGGGGATGGG
>NW_013957424.1:2977-3416 GCF_001266775.1 Austrofundulus limnaeus
GTGAATAATCTGTATGGAGCCATAAAGGATTTAAATCTCACAGATCGCTCAGATGGTTCTACAGCCCCACCTGCTGGTATTCAAGCTGCCACACATCCAGGATTTTCTGCCACTGGAGGAACTACCCAACCACATCACCTGGAACCTAAATTAACGCCTCCGGAGGTTTTTCGGGGAGAATCAGGTCAGTGCAGACCCTTTCTCACCCAATGTGAGATTCAATTTGAACTACAACCATCAAGTTTCCCTACCGAACGTTCCAAGGTGGCCTATGTTATTTCTCTCTTATCTGGTAAAGCTAAACAATGGGGAACTGCTGAATGGCAAAGAAATTCTATGATCTGCTATAACTACAAAGATTTTTCTCATGAACTGAGACGTGTGTTTAATCCTGTTCTTCCTAAGCATGAAGCTACCCGTGGTTTACTAAAATTAAAAC
>NW_013957425.1:0-602 GCF_001266775.1 Austrofundulus limnaeus
ATTATCGAGACCTCAGGTGATTTGCTGGACTGAACCTGTGGGCGGAGCCTCAAGACGGTCGCTTCCTCCCACGAGGAAGGTTTTAAAAGTTAAAGCCACAGGTGTTGGGGAGCACGCGGTATGGACGGAATGGCGAATTAAAAGCACGCAGGTAAGATTTATTGCAAACAAAACGTTATTTTTTGCTTTAAGTATGTTGTATTTAACGTAATGTTCCTTGCTATAAGGGCATTAGAGCAAAATGAAAAGTATTTACTAAATTAAATACCAATGGAAAAAAAAAACTTAAGTAGACTTGCACACAGTCGCAATTTCTCTGTTTTTGTGGGGCTTTGAAAAGCCGTTTTATTTATTGTTTTATTTATTTGGGGGGGGGGGATCTTAGTGTTTCTAAAGAAAGTGTAGTTTATTAGGAAGACTGCGCAAGCTTTGTTTTACATTGGACCGTAGCTGTTAGCTTTCACGTTTCTCCAGTTGCAGTCAAAGAGGCTACTCTCTCCTTGTTAAATAAAGGTATTGAAGTGGCAAACATCGAGTAAAAACCGAGGTAAACTAACAGGGTTCGACAAATCCTATTGCCCGACTGCCCGGGGCAGGTAAAA
>NW_013957425.1:1592-1992 GCF_001266775.1 Austrofundulus limnaeus
AGGTGACGCAGAGCGTGCTCCTTCCAACTCAAAAGGGGGAGATTTTTTTGCTTGCATTAAAACCTCTGTTTGTGGTTATGTTCTTTTGATTTTTTTCAAAAGCTGCGACAGCCCAGTCTCTCAGCTGTTGCATACTGTTCAAGCGATAATCAGCTAAGAGACTTAGCTGTGCACTTGTGTCTTTGTGTAGGTTGTTTACAAACAAATATTTAAATCCTAGTTCTTCTTCCATGAATGGGTCATTACGGGTTCCGAAATAAGCTTGTAACAGCTTGTGGTAGTACTCTGATGGATGTTCGTGTTTTCCTTGTGTAATGTGTTCAGCAGACGGATACCCAGGCGGGCCGGTCCGGGGCGAGAACTCCCTGATCAGAACTTCACAGAGTACCTCATAATTATT
>NW_013957425.1:2992-3405 GCF_001266775.1 Austrofundulus limnaeus
CCTCTCGGAGGAGGAGGATAGTCTCTGTAACGAGACTTCCCCTGAAACCACCCACGGTTGCTAGGGAAACGAACACGTCTCTCACCTTGGGCGTTGTTCGGACGCTGACCCCCCTGTGGAGGTCTGTAGTCCTTCTCTCGGTCTCTGTCACCCCACTTTGGCTTAGAACTCCAGTTGCCTTTGGTTTGTGCTTTGTTTGGTTTAAAATCTGACTTCTTTTTTGCTTTTTTAGGAGGAGGAGACGCAGAGCGTGCTCCCTCCAACTCAAAAGGTGAAGATTTTTTTGCTTGCATTAAAACCTCTGTTTGTGGTTTTGTTCTTTTGATTTTTTTCAAAAGCTGCGACAGCCCAGTCTCTCAGCTGTTGCATATTGTTCAAGTGATAATCAGCTAAGATACTTAACTGTGCACTTG
>NW_013957426.1:0-377 GCF_001266775.1 Austrofundulus limnaeus
GTAGGTAATGTTCTGTGTTGGCTGATTGAGTCAGCTCACAGAGGCAGGCTGGATCATCTTGGACCAGAGCCAGTTCCACTGGTTGCTCTTCAGTACTTTCAGCTGTGGCTGGGGGCTTGGGCCCCGAGGCCTCGGCCTCATGCTTGTGATCAGCTGTGTTTTCAGCCTGATTCACATAGCAATCTGTGTCCCACTCAGGTGGGAAAATGATTGGCAGTGGTCGTTTAACTGTCTTTTCTCATTCATGATCAGAGGGGTGTTTCATTATTTCTGATTTCATTTCTTGCAAGGTCTTGCCCGCATTCTCCACCAAAATTGTAGGAATTACTTAATGAAATCAGGACCAGCCTATTTTCATAAATGTAATTCAGCAAGAC
>NW_013957426.1:2730-3252 GCF_001266775.1 Austrofundulus limnaeus
GCTCATTTTCTTGTCTCAATTTAGCCATTTCTTCTGACTGAAGCTGTTTTTGTTTGTTTGTTTGTTTCCACCATTTGAGCTTGCAGGTCGTTTACCAGCTGAACTTCTACTCCCAATCTGGCGTTTAAGAGTACTGCTTGTTGAGACAAACGTATGTTCTGCAAACTAGTTTTTTCATTCACATCGGCTTTATCAGCTAGATCATTCAACTGTTCATTGATTTCAATGCAATTCATTTTAGCCACATCCTTTTGAAAGTCACCGATAATTGGGAAAGTTAAGAGAACTAAAGCATCGCCTATATTGTTCAGAAACGAATCAGAATGCGTCTGAGCATCCTCTTCATCGGTTTTTGCGGCCATTGTTTCTTTTTTCCTTAAAGGATAATTCTTAATGACTTTAGGCTTGAATGATTTCGGCATTTGACATATATTAACCAATAAATGCCAAATTTAAACCAAATTTTTCCAAATAGGTTAAATTTAGAAACAATTTTTTAATTAAAACAACAAGTTTTTATT
This sequence comes from Austrofundulus limnaeus, assembly GCF_001266775.1. Classification (NCBI taxonomy): domain Eukaryota; kingdom Metazoa; phylum Chordata; class Actinopteri; order Cyprinodontiformes; family Rivulidae; genus Austrofundulus; species Austrofundulus limnaeus. The sequence goes on from NW_013957426.1 coordinate 3,252, forward strand.
G
>NW_013957426.1:4252-4768 GCF_001266775.1 Austrofundulus limnaeus
TTTTATCTCAACAAGTATCGCCTTTTACCTTTGATGTCTTGTCAAAGACAGCAGGTGGACGGTTTGGAGATTGTCAGGATTGAGTCCGCCAGTGGATAATGTCGCCTCGTGACAGAACAGGAGGGAGATGCCTCTTCCCCCCCACCGCTAGCCTCAGCGGGCTCGCTCCAGGCTGGAACCAGTCAGGCGCTTTTCGGCATGTTAGTCATCCACGCAGGTGTCCAAAGATGGACTTCGCTCCTCAGAGAAAGACATCCTCCCAGGCACACAGACGGACAACCACTGATTAACCGTTCTGAATAGAAAAAGTTAGTTTCTTGAGAGGGAAATCAGTGAGAAAGGTGGGAGGTGGGAAAGAAAACAAAACTGTTTTCTCAGACTCGCTCTTCGGCCAGCTGTATACTTATCAGTAAAAAAACCTTGAAAGTCTGGAAAAGGCAGACTGCACATGCTGTCTTAAAAATCACTTCACCTCAGCTTAGAAATCACATCACACTTGCACAAATGGATTAATAA
>NW_013957427.1:0-599 GCF_001266775.1 Austrofundulus limnaeus
TGTCCACAGGTACAGGTGTCTGTCTGAGACTTCTACACCTGTCCACAGGTACAGGTGTCTGTCTGAGACTTCTACACCTGTCCACAGGTACAGGACTCTCTGAGACTTCTGCACCTGTGCACAGGTACAGAACTCTCTCTGAGACTTCTGCACCTGTCCACAAGTACAGGTGTCTGTCTGAGACTTCTACACCAGTCCACAGGTACAGGACTCTCTGAGACTTCTGCACCTGTCCACAGGTACAGAACTCTCTCTGAGACTTCTGCACCTGTCCACAGGTACAGGTGTCTGTCTGAGACTTCTGCACCTGTCCACAGGTACAGGTGTCTGTCTGAGACTTGTGTCTGTCTGAGACTTCTACACCTGTCCACAGGTACAGGTGTCTGTCTGAGACTTCTACACCTGTCCACAGGTACAGGTGTCTGTCTGAGACTTCTACACCTGTCCACAGGTACAGGTGTCTGACTGAGACTTCTACACCTGTCCACAGGTACAGGTGTCTGTCTGAGATGTCTACACCTGTCCACAGGTACAGGTGTCTGTCTGAGATGTCTACACCTGTCCACAGGTACAGGTGTCTGTCTGAGATGTCTACACCT
>NW_013957427.1:1599-2414 GCF_001266775.1 Austrofundulus limnaeus
AGGTGTAGACATCTCAGACAGACACCTGTACCTGTGGACAGGTGTAGACATCTCAGACAGACACCTGTACCTGTGGACAGGTGTAGACATCTCAGACAGACACCTGTACCTGTGGACAGGTGTAGACATCTCAGACCGACACCTGTACCTGTGGACAGGTGTAGAAGTCTCAGACAGACACCTGTACCTGTGGACAGGTGTAGAAGTCTTAGAGAGTCCTGTACCTTTGGACAGGTGTGTGTTACTGACTTAAAGTTAAACATCGTCTCTGTTTTTATTTTGTTTTGTCTTCAGGTCTGTTGAAGTTCTGCACCGTTGGGTTCTGTGGAATTGGAACTCTGATTGACTTCATATTGATCACCATGCAGGTGAGTCCTCACCTGCTCAGGTACGAACACAGCAGACATGGTGCTGCAGGAAATGGGTTCACATAGAAAACAAGCAAATGCTGCAGCAGCTCTGCTCTGCCTGCAGGTGGCGCTGTGACTGAAATCCAGCAGAATCTGGTAACAAGGGTCAGAGCATGAAGAGCCGGGTTCAACAACAAGAATCCGCCCTCGAGGCATAGGTCAGGGGGCGGGGCTATGACATCATCATGTAGTTAGTCAAATTTTTCATCTGATCTGACTTCCGGTCATTACATCAGCCAGTTGTGATGAGGAGTTTTAGGTGTCCATGGCAACAGATGCTCACATTTAAATGCCCTGTTGAGGGGCAATGTAGAGAGTCAGTAACTCGATAGCTGGGTCTAATGTTAGCATCTCGTTAGCTGGGTCTAATGTTAGCATGTCGTTAGCTGGGTCTAATGTTAGCAT
>NW_013957428.1:0-1060 GCF_001266775.1 Austrofundulus limnaeus
GAGCTAACTAAAGCTAAAACAGCTACAGTGAGCTAACAGGAGCTAACTCAGGCTAAAACAGCTACAGTGAGCTAACAGGAGCTAACTCAGGCTAAAACAGCCACAGTGAGCTAACAGAGCTAACTAAAGCTAAAACAGCTACAGTGAGCTAACAGAGCTAACTAAAGCTAAAACAGCTACAGTGAGCTAACAGGAGCTAACTCAGGCTAAAACAGCTACAGTGAGCAAACAGAGCTAACTAAAGCTAAAACAGCTGCAGTGAGCTAACAGGAGCTAACTAAAGCTAAAACAGCTACAGTGAGCTAACAGGAGCTAACTAAAGCTAAAACAGCTACAGTGAGCTAACAGGAGCTAACTAAAGCTAAAACAGCTACAGTGAGCTAACACTGTGTCTGTCTCCACATCTGGACAGGACCCCTCCTCTCCCCTCCAGCAGATTAAGCAGGTCGGAACCATCGTCAGTTGTTGAGGGGGGAGGGTGGTGCTGGTTCTGTTTCTCACGCACGCGCAGTCCTCGTGTCACCATATGAACAGACCTGTGTTTGTGCACGCGCACGGTGTGGCGCGCGGATTATTCGGTGTTTAATCGGTTTACCTGACGGCTGTCCCCCCCCCGCGGCTCGGAGCAGATGGTTCGGTCCAGCAGAGGGGGGCTGGTCTACAGGAGCCGGAGCAGACCGAGCTGAGCCCAGGCAGGCTGTGTGTGGACGGCAGGCTCGAAGCGAACCGAGCCGAGCTCTGGTTCTGGATTATTATTTCAGCTTTTACAGTTTTTTTTCCCTGCCGGACCTTCTGGACCTTCTGGACCTTCTGGACCCCTCTGGACCTCCAGAACCTCCCGGACCTCGGGTTAATGTGAGGAGAAAAAGGCACCGCGGGAGGGTTTAAATCACTCATTGGACTTTCCTGCGCGTGCCCGTGCAGGTAGGTGTGCGTGCTGATGGTGGGCTTCTGTGGGGGGTTCTGTGGGTCCGGGAGGGGGTTCTGGGGGGCGGGAACGCCTCGTTTCTGCGCCGCATGAAGCGCATTTGCTGCGGGAGCTTCACGGACCCCCTGTTCC
>NW_013957428.1:2060-2414 GCF_001266775.1 Austrofundulus limnaeus
TCCTGTAATGAAACGACCTGTAATGAAACGTCCTGTAATGAAACGACCTGTAATGAAACGTCCTGTAATGAAACGACCTGTAATGAAACGTCCTGTAATGAAAGGACCTGTAATGAAAGGACCTGTAATGAAAGGACCTGTAATGAAAGGACCTGTAATGGAAGGACCTGTAATGAAAGGACCTGTAATGAAAGGACCTGTAATGAAACGACCTGTAATGAAACGACCTGTAATGAAAGGACCTGTAATGAAAGGACCTGTAATGAAACGACCTGTAATGAAACGACCTGTAATGAAACAACCTGTAATGAAAGGACCTGTAATGAAACGACCTGTAATGAAACGACCTGTAAT
>NW_013957429.1:0-773 GCF_001266775.1 Austrofundulus limnaeus
GAATTGACTAAATTGGGTTATTTTTCCCCAATTGAAACCAAGAAAATTGCAAAATTTCTTTCAGTAAGGGAAACCTGCAAAACAATTTTAAAGTTGTGGATGTACATTAATTTATACATCCATTTCCAGCAATAAATCTGACTACTTTATTTAATTAAAGTATTAAATGCTTAGTTTATTGTTGAGCAGGTAAATGAAAAATATTTTTGGCCCTCAATGCCTTCTAACTTTATGATTTTGGCCCATGTGACAAAATGTTTGGACACCCCTGCATTAGCCTGTGTGCAGTGAGAGCTGACAGGAAAGCAGGTAGTTAGCCAGAAAAGTGTGTGACTTTTTTCTGTAGCACTTAAATGAGGAGAAAATGCTTTATCTAAAACTTCATAAATGAAATGGAGAAGAAACTTTGCCAAGTGAAAGGCATGTCTGTTCAGCAGTGCAACATCACACAAACTGGTGGCAGGGAAATTGCTGAGTGCATTAATTATTGCTCAGAGGAAACAGCTAACCATAGCCTAGACTTATTAAGTTTCTTGTCAAACTCTGTCAAATAAAACTGGAGAGTCTTAACAGGCCGTTTAACAAGACACTGAAGACACTGACGAGCTGAATCAGGTGTAAACAAACACTTGGAAATCACAGGGCAATTTGAAAAATCAAAGCTAGATAAGTTTTAAACATCCAAGCTTGTTGTCATAAAGTTTGACGTTTTGTTTAACTCAGGGTTACATCTATTTATTACTATATTTTGGCTTATTATTATTATTATTATT
>NW_013957429.1:1628-1992 GCF_001266775.1 Austrofundulus limnaeus
AACTGGATCCTGCATTTAAATACTGTTAGGTCTACAACTGTTTTGATCAAATGTCCTTATTCATTCCTGTTCACTTTTCCTTCATCTCCTCATTCCTGCACAATAGCCAAGCAGCTTTATCCACATGCAGCGTTAGTGAAGCCTCTTCTCCATCTCACTGTCACACATGTTAGTAGTTTGTCTCACATCGGCTTCTGCTTCCTACTTGGCACAGACGCCCAGTTCCCAGGAAATCGGGCCGTCTCTGACCAAGCAATGCTCTTTTCCTAATACTTCCTCTCTTTCCTGTTTTTCCAGCTTTAAGCAACATCCATCCATATTAATGTATTTTTCTATTGGCATGTGTAGATTTATCTTGTCATGT
>NW_013957429.1:2992-3269 GCF_001266775.1 Austrofundulus limnaeus
GTGCAAAGTGTGGTGTGATTTCTAAGCTTAGGTGAAGCGATTTTTAAGACAGCATGTTAAGTCTGCCTTTTGCAGCTTCAAGGTCTCTCTTTGCTGATAAGTGCGCAGCTGGCCGAAGCAAGTCTGAGAAAGACAGATTGTTTACTTTCTCACCTCTCACCTTCCCTCTCAAACTAATCTTCTGTTCTCCCCAGTTAACAGTTAGTGAGTTGTTCTTCGTCTGTTGGAGCGGATGGTTCGGTCTGAGCCTCTCTCTATCTATCTATCTATCTATCTA
>NW_013957430.1:0-857 GCF_001266775.1 Austrofundulus limnaeus
TGTGTGTGTGTGTGTGTGTGTGTGTGTGTCTAAGTTCCAACACCAATAAAAGCAACAGCCTCCTTTTTTTCTCTTCCACTCACTTATATAAATTAAAACATTACTCAGCTTAAGGCTGAAGTGTCGGTTGTGGCACGGGGCCAAAACCTCCATTTTCTTTCAGAAGTGACAGACAGATTGTAAGAAGGATGAGAGGAAGAAACAGCAGACTCCTAAAAATCCAGGAAGAACTAAAATTAATTTAAAAAATTTTCACCCAGACGGTGTGATGCATCACCACCATGTGTACTCTATAAAATAACTTGAGTAAAAGCTTAAAGTCATTTCAAAAAAATCTAATGACTTAGCATTTCTTGAGGGAATGCACATTTCTCTCCACTTTTAATGCAGAGTTTCAGTTCATTTAAATTTCATTCCATTGCATTTACCCTCTTTCACGTACATGGATTTAAATACATTCAAATTTTTATAACATATCCTGCTACAACAGTTTTCTGAATAATGTACACTTGAAATGTAAACATAAAAAGTAAAAGCACCCATTTACTTATGAAATAAGAAGTAAACCAAAACAAATAGTTTTAACACATTAAACAAATATTCCTGATTGATTTGAAACATTCACATAGCTAAAAATGTAAATTAAAAACACAAGGATCTACAAGATATTACAATGCCACCATCATGTTAGAGAAGAAAAGTTTGTGACGGATTAACTTAAATTTGGAGTCCTCTAACTTATACTTTGAGATCAGTTTTAGTCATTTACTCTGTTAGAGAATCAACAAATCCTCCTTGGCTCGGCTTCAGTCTGTGCAGAACGCTGCAGCGAGGTTATTAACAAAGACCCACAGGAG
>NW_013957430.1:3122-3562 GCF_001266775.1 Austrofundulus limnaeus
CAACACACGTGATCTGTCCGATAGCACCCCTCCCAGATAAACACACTTATTGGAAAGGTATACAGCCTTGCTGACTGTTGCTTTCGGTCAGGGTTCTGATTTCCCACAATGCTCTGTGTATGCTCTGTTTGTTATATCACACCAGTTAACAAATGAGTATGGTTAAATATCACATTAATAGGTTTTGTTGTAGTTACTGTTAGACATAAGTTGTTGTGAACCTTTTAGTACACATGTTGTTAAATACAAAACAACTGATAAAACAGTCAAATGATCATTTTACTGATATGTATAAAAACTGCAAAGGCTGAAAAATCCTGAAGTCCATAGAGGTAGTATGAGAATTACATTTTTTATGCTTTTTATACAAGAGATCGTATATGATAGAGTTTTATTGGATTTATTAAACTTCTTAAGGTGTTTCAAATAAAGTCTTGAGG
>NW_013957431.1:0-644 GCF_001266775.1 Austrofundulus limnaeus
GAAGACAGAGTGATGAAGACAGGGTGATGAAGACAGAGTGATGAAGACAGAGTGATGAAGACAGGGTGATGAAGACAGAGTGATGAAGACAGGGTGATGAAGATATGATGATGAAGACATGATGATGTAGACAGGGTGATGAAGACAGAGTGATGAAGACAGGGTGATGAAGATATGATGATGAAGACATGATGATGTAGACAGGGTGATGAAGACAGAGTGATGAAGACAGGGTGATGAAGATATGATGATGAAGACATGATGATGTAGACAGGGTGATGAAGACAGAGTGATGAAGACAGGGTGATGAAGATATGATGATGAAGACATGATGATGTAGACAGGGTGATGAAGACAGAGTGATGAAGACAGGGTGATGAAGACAGAGTGATGAAGACAGGGTGATGAAGATATGATGATGAAGACATGATGATGTAGACAGGGTGATGAAGACAGAGTGATGAAGACAGGGTGATGAAGACAGAGTGATGAAGACAGGGTGATGAAGATATGATGATGAAGACATGATGATGTAGACAGGGTGATGAAGACAGAGTGATGAAGACAGGGTGATGAAGACAGAGTGATGAAGACAGGGTGATGAAGATATGATGATGAAGACATGATGATGTAGACAGGGTATT
>NW_013957431.1:1644-2414 GCF_001266775.1 Austrofundulus limnaeus
TGATGAAGATATGATGATGAAGATATGATGATGAAGACAGAGTGATGAAGACAGAGTGATGAAGATATGATGATGAAGACAGAGTGATGAAGACATGATGATGAAGACAGAGTGATGAAGACAGAGTGATGAAGATATGATGATGAAGACAGAGTGATGAAGACAGGGTGATGAAGACAGAGTGATGAACACAGGGTGATGAAGACATGATGATGTAGACAGGGTGATGAAGACAGGGTGATGAAGACATGATGCTGAAGACAGGGTGATGAAGACAGAGTGATGAAGACATGATGATGAAGACAGAGTGATGAAGACAGGGTGATGAAGACAGAGTGATGAAGACAGGGTGATGAAGACAGGGTGATGAAGACATGATGATGAAGACAGGGTGATGAAGACAGAGTGATGAAGACATGATGATGAAGACAGAGTGATGAAGACAGGGTGATGAAGACAGAGTGATGAACACAGGGTGATGAAGACATGATGATGTAGACAGAGTGATGAAGACAGGGTGATGAAGACATGATGATGAAGACAGGGTGATGAAGATATGATGATGAAGACAGGGTGATGAAGACAGAGTGATGAAGACAGAGTGATGAACACAGGGTGATGAAGACATGATGATGTAGACAGAGTGATGAAGACAGGGTGATGAAGACAGGGTGATGAAGACAGGGTGATGAAGATATGATGATGAAGACATGATGATGAAGACAGGGTGATGAAGACAGGGTGATGAAGAAATGATGATGAAGACAGAG
>NW_013957432.1:0-288 GCF_001266775.1 Austrofundulus limnaeus
GATGGATGGATGGATGGATGGTTTGATTTCTTTATATGTATGGATCACTTGGGTTGTTACTGACAACTTTTGGAAATTTCATGTCATTAGCACCTCTAGTAATTTATTTACTGGGAAAAATAGTGACATGTTCAATACTTATTTTACCCGCTGTATGTGGTCACTAGTTAAAGCAGTCCATTATAGCAACACATTCCTAAAATAATTGCTCAATAACTCAGTTCAACATGTTTAACAATTTAACACAATAATAACTCAATTTTGCCACCAACTAAAAACTTGGGCGAT
>NW_013957432.1:2368-3197 GCF_001266775.1 Austrofundulus limnaeus
CCTGGATGGCCCAACACTGGCCTGGAGGCCCGTACCGACTGCCGAGGGCCAGGTCTCCTCTGTGGCGGAGGGCGCTCAGGGGGAGGGGCCGGTGGTCCAGAGTCAGGGTCCAGGACCGGGGCAGAACAACCAGAGTCAGACACTCCCTCCACAGCAGCAGAGCAGCTCTCAGCAGATGTTCAGCTACTGAGCAGCACTGGGGGTGCAGGTCACCCCCCACTCACACAGTACTTAAATGTTTTTGTTTTAGTCTGACTACAGAGATTTGATCTTCTCCCAGATGTGTCTCCAGCTCTGTGGAAGTCCTTATGAATTATTTATTTTTATGTTGTTTTTTTATATACAGACAATGTCTGAAAACATGAGATAAATGGCACCTGGACCCAAAATCCCCAACATGTTGAAACCAAAGCACCATCTGAAATCTCCCCACGCTTTACCAGCCTTTACAAACATGCATGTTTTACAGAGAACGCTGCTGTGAAAGAAACAAGACTTTTTATGAGGAAGAACTTGGTGATTAAGTTAACATTGCTACAACTCCACAGATGAAATGTTGTTTTTGATTATGTAAACTGTAGCTGTAATTATTGTTAAAGAAGAAACCTTTTTTCTATTTTTAAACGGATGTATTCTAGTTTTCTTGTGTGTGTGTGACAACAGGCATGAACAGAAATCTTAATATCATTGCAAACGATAAGAAGTTCTGAAAGGATGATTTTATTTCTCTTTTATGGCGTGGGTGGAACATGGCTGTTGATTATTTCTAAAGCACCAATTCACAACAAAGTCACCTCAGGTCACTGTACAAAAACAATAAATCCAAAGG
>NW_013957432.1:4197-4493 GCF_001266775.1 Austrofundulus limnaeus
TTTGAAGCACAACAAAAGTTTTAGCTCCCTCCAGAGACTTGACAGCATTTAAACAGACATATTGTGCTCACTGAGTTCGTTTGTGTCCAGGACATTGCTTTAATGGACGAGCAGGAGAGGCAGGATTTCATCAGGAAGATCGGCATCTCAGCGAGCAACAGCGACGAAACAGACGATGAGGAAGAAATTGATGATCCTGAGCACCACAAGTACGACTGCAAGAAATGTCAAGTAAGCTTCATTCTGTTTGTTGGTTACAGCTCAGTCCTGTAAATTATGAAAACTGAATGCAATGA
>NW_013957433.1:0-938 GCF_001266775.1 Austrofundulus limnaeus
GGAAAAAAGTTGTGCTGATGCTGTCTGTGGAGGGAGTGCAGAAGGCTGTTTGTTTTTCTGAAGTGCAGGACGCTTTCTGTTTGAGGAATGCATTTTTGGAAGCTGCATGGTTGTTTGCTGTTTGGGAGAGAGTTGGCTGCTGGTTTTAGAGGAATTTGTGCTTAAAGGTTCGTGTGCTGTTGGTGGAGACGGAGCTGAGAGGCTGTTGTTTGTGCTTGTCGGCGTCTGGTCTAGATTGGAAACAGATGTTCTGTGGAAAAAAAAAATAAACACACACACACATTAGATTAAGTGACAGAAAAAGTTGAAAGTAAAAAGAACTGTTAATCTAGATAGGAATTGAGTAAAACCTTTAAAAAGTGATTTACCTGATCTGTTGATGAGAAAGCTGTTGAAAAGACTTGTGGAGTTGGGGGAAAACGCCTTTTGGCAGGAAGCCAGAAATGCCATTGTGGAGCGAACACACACATACACACACACAAACACACACACACACACACACACACACACACATGCACACACAAGCTGAGGCTCCCGAAGAAGAAGAAAGAAAAAGATAGATTGCCAAGTTCAGTTTAAAAACGAATCATTGTTTATACAAAGGCAAAATGTACATTGTACTTATCTTTTGAGGGTGAGCAGGGAGACGTCGTGGAAAAAAGGGTGAAGGATCTGTCTGTAGAGCGAACGGAGCCCGGTCCTTCTGCCATGAGCGAAGCTTTGCAAATGAAGGAGTAGGAAGTGACGTGGACTTTGTGGACCTTCCCACTGCACAGATACACTGAAAAATAACCACGCCCCATGCAGTTTTGAAGAACTATGAGCAGAAAGCAGTGATCTTGCAGCAGGAGTGATCATTAACACATAAATCTTTAAATAATAATAATAATAATTAAGCTTTTAAACCAAATAAGGAAATTTAAAACTCCAGGAAAAAA
>NW_013957433.1:3112-3392 GCF_001266775.1 Austrofundulus limnaeus
ATGCTGAGTTTGGGAAAAAATGATTCATCATAAATAGGACGCATAAAGTACTAAAAAAAAAAATACTAAAATTTAGGGTTTACATCTTTACTAACACAAATTGGCTGTAAGAAATTTAGTGACCAATATAGAAAAAGATAGAATCAATATAGAAATAGAATCTTCAATGCCTGAGTTCGCCCCCTGCTGGCCTATGGCTGAATCACAGGCATCCAGAAAGACTAACTAAATTTCTTCATGGCAATAGATCACAGAGTTACTGAAGCAAATATTTTTACTT
>NW_013957434.1:0-429 GCF_001266775.1 Austrofundulus limnaeus
GTGTGTGTGTGTGTGTTGTACAAGAGGAGCATCAGGTGAAATCCGTTCAGCAGGAACTAAACTGGTCTGCAGGTGGAACTGTTCATTTCTGTAAATAATATCTTTATTTTTCTATGTGGACACGATGTGTTGGAGCTGTGACATATTTCCAGTGCAATGTTGTGCATGTCTCACAGAGGGGAGTGCACCGGGGCTTTTCTATGTAGCTGGTTTCAACATGAATACCAAATAAATCAATAACTGGCTTTAATGAGTTCTGCTTCCTGGGTTCTTCAGTTCATTGCTGCACATTAAAAAGAGGCATTCGTTTCTTGTGCTGATCACTATTGAAATGTGGAAAATTACATTTCAGGTTGTACTTCCTTATACCAACTCAAAGCCTATTAAATATATGTATACATACATACATACATATATATGTATGTATGT
>NW_013957434.1:1429-2413 GCF_001266775.1 Austrofundulus limnaeus
AGTAGTAGTAGTAGTATGTTTCAAATCTGAAATAGATGCAGTACATTCTGTTACTTTGACAGATAATTTGAAAGTTGTTTTATCAGATTTTTGATGACGTCACATTATGTTAAAGCTTTTCCTCCTCCTCTCCCTGCTGTTTGAACAGGCTGTGATCACACAGAGCCTGGTTCAGTTTGCTTCAGTTTCAGTGAAGCCTTAAAGCTGCTCTCTGCTGTCAGAGACATCAGGCTGCTTCTGTTTCAGCTGAAAAACAAAATGAGAGTCAGTCAGTCAGAGCTGTCCACAGCTGCTGATGGTCAGGGTTTAATCAGCTCACTTCTTTCACTTGAACATGGCTCATCAAAAAAACCCACATGTTCTGCAGGGCCCCAGACCCCCTGCTTTAATCCAAACCCCTCGGAGTCAGAACCTGATTTTCCTTCATTTATTGGAGATTTTCTGTCTGGAATCACGCGGCCTCGTCATGCAGATCGACTCAAAAACATTTACTTTATTATGTTCCTCAGCTTAATACGTTACTTCTACACTTAAAAACACACGTTTTCTGCAGCTTGAAACGAATTACATTGTGCTAAAGATTTTTTCCACAATATTTTAATCTAAAATGGGACGAAAAGCAATAAAAATAAACGACGGCCTGAAAAGTTGAATGAAGATTTTTAGATGTTTTGTTTCAGAAACAAGTTTCACATTTAAAAAGAAGATTCCTGCAGTTTTTCTAACTTCACTGTGATCAAAACTAAAAAAACACTTTTTTTATTTTAGGGAAAATGACACCAACACTTTTATTGTCTGATTGACTCCTTGTTTGGTTTCTGCAAACATAATTAGAGTGACGTCAGAGGAGGGCCCAAGGGGCCCGCTTGTAGCACAGGGGCCTGTCTGCAGGTTCATCCGGCCCTGAGCACTGCTCATTGTGTGTGTGTGTGTGTGTGTGTGTGTGTGTGTGTGTGTGTGTGTGTGTGTGTGTGTGTGTGTGTG
>NW_013957435.1:0-603 GCF_001266775.1 Austrofundulus limnaeus
ATCTTGTGGAGAGTTGTGAAATAGACTTCATTTATTCTTTATCTATGCAGGTGCATGTGTATGGAATGGACACAACAATGCTCAAAAGTGTCAGTGCAGCACTAGTCAGTCCCATCACAAAAATTATAAATCAATCCATAAGCCAAGCAGAGTTTCCAACCACATGGAAAATGGCCACTGTAGCACCCATTTTTAAATCAGGAAACCCGCAATCCGTTTCTAATTACAGACCCTTCAGTATTTTACCTGTAATGTCTATGATCCTTGAGAAATGGATATGTGAACAAATTACAGATCATTTATCCAATAGCTCCTGGATTCAACCCAAAAATGGGTTGAATGCCTTCCTGCTCCTAACGACACAGCACAAACAACTGCCATGTTGTTAGTCAACCATGTGTTTTCCAGATTTGGACTTCCTCTTAGAGTAAATTCAGATCGTGGCACACACTTTACAGTCGAGGTGATGCAAGAGCTGTGGAAGACGCTAGGCGTTAAAGCCAACTTCCATATTGGCTATCATCCACAGGCATCAGGCCAGGTTTACATCTCTTGTACCAGTCTGGTGACACCACAATGGCAACAGCCTACACCACGCAACAG
>NW_013957435.1:1603-2413 GCF_001266775.1 Austrofundulus limnaeus
ACCTGCTGACATGTTTGCTTTGAAGACAGTGGCTCTAACAAAAAGACAAGAGAAGAGGAGGAGCTGGAGGTGGCAGAGATGAAGATGTTCAGATTTTCATTGTGAAGAACCAAAACAGACAGGATCAGAAAAATAAGGATATTAGAGGGACAGCTCAGGTTGAGAGGTTTGGAGACAAAGTTCTGAGGTCAGGCTGAGACAGAGGACATATTGGACAAACAATGTTGAATATGGAGCTGCCAGGGAGGAGGAGAAGAGGAGCTTCATGAATGTTGAGCAGAAATATCTGCAGAGAGTTGATGTAACAGAGGAGGATGCTGGGAGACGGAGGCAGATGATCAGCTGTGGAGACACCTGAAGGAAGCAGCTGAAAGAAAAACAAGACTTTTTACCCAAACATTTCTTTCTTTCTCATTTTACTCATATTGACAAAAATCTAACGGTGCTTTAGAATTTAATCAAATTTGTACGTACATCTCAAGTCCCTGTTTTTCTGCTCCTGACTCAGAAACCTCAGAGGTAGAACCAGTTCAGGACTTTAGACAATGATTTACTCCTAAAGGTGTGAAACTCCAGATCTCTGAAGCTCAGAGTCACTTGAGTCACTCTGATCTGCAGCACATCCAGCTGAAGACTGTAAACAACAAGGGTCAAAGGTCAATCAGGAGTAAAACCCCATGCTCACTCATATTTCTATACAACATATTCAACAGTTAAGGCTGATGGATTGTATTCCTCAAAAACTAAATTGTTAAAAATTACAATTTCAACAGTAAAAACATTGAAGATATAGTCGATGAAGTAGTCCTC
>NW_013957436.1:0-372 GCF_001266775.1 Austrofundulus limnaeus
ATCAGTTTCTTTAAGCGAAAAATCTCTGTATCTGTAAAGGCCTTTTGGCTACCATCCTCAGAGGGTTTTTGAAGGTACTTAGCAGAATCGATGAAGAGTCTTAAATCTGGGAAAGAATCCTCAATTTTAACATTTCGACACACTTTGGTGTCTTTCAGAAACTTTTTTAACATACTAAGTGGGATCATAGATTTCCTTGGAGGACAGGACTGAGAAGAAGCGATGGATTCTAGATCAGAATCATTCTCAGCGTCACTGCTGGAGACTGCAGGAGAAGACTTATCTAACACTGAGACTCCATCAGCAGCTTTGCATTTTTGTTTTTTTGTTTTAGTACAAGTTTCATCAGTGATCACACTGCTGTCCTCATCC
>NW_013957436.1:1000-1860 GCF_001266775.1 Austrofundulus limnaeus
TAGCTACAGAGCTGCCATAGCTCACTGTTAGAGATGAAGAGAAGTGTTTCTCAATCTCTGCTGAACTTCTTGTTGTTGCAGCTCAAACTCTGAGTGTTGATGAGTGTGGAGAGTGATGCTGCAGTTAGATATTATGCACGGTAGAGTAGGTGTTTGTGAGGAGAGAAAACTGACCTTTGAGCAGCAGAAACACACCCAGCTGATTTCCAGTAAATGTTGAAGCCTCATAAACCTGCTGCTTCATGTAGAACAGGAAATATTCAGCTTGAGTTCAGAGTTTATCCTGAGTGAACAGAGAAGTATGAGGACTGAAAGCTAAATCAGGGTGAGTGTTAACTCAACATTCTTCTTTTTCTCCTGTCAGAGTCTCTGAGTGGATTTTCTGGAGAGTTTGTGTTTGAGTTCAGATGAGTTTTAGGTCGTGGAATATAATTTTAAAAGACTATCTTGAAATCTAATCTTTAAAATGAACCGGCTCACAGATAGCTGTGAGCCATTGTTGTTTGTTTGTTTTTTCTCCTAGTGTTTCTCTCTCACTCTCTCTCTCACACACACATATCTGGATTGTTTATCCCTGTGGGGACTGTGCATTGACTTTCATTCCTTTTTTGGTCATTTTATATCCTAACCTTTACCATTTACCCTAAAACAAACCTAAACTCAATTCACACCTTGGTCCTAAACCTAACCCCCCACAAATAATTTGCATTTGGGCCCGAGGGGACCGGGATTTGGTCATGCACATTTGGTCCCCAAAAGGCTGCTTTTTTGGGAAAATTGTCCCCACGATGTAGGAAAAACAAGACCACACACACACACACACACACACACACACACACACACACACACACACACACACA
>NW_013957437.1:0-342 GCF_001266775.1 Austrofundulus limnaeus
GTGGCCACGCCCACAAATGTCATCTGTGGTAGCCACGCCTAAAGGGAGGTAGACCACACCGCCTAGGACAGGCCTACAAAGTTTGGTACCGCCCAATCACTCTATGCCACGCCCACACACATTTGAAGTTTTCTAAGGGCTGTGGCCATGCCCACAAACATCATAGGTGGAAGCCACACCCACAGGGAGGTATTCCACGCCCCCTAGGACACGCCTACAAAGCTTGGTACCTCCCACTCACTCTAGGCCACGCCTACACCCATTTGATTTATTCTAAGGGCTGTGGCCACGCCCACATCAAGCTGATGCAATCAGGTGGAGCTGTTTTCTGAAGACCAACAC
>NW_013957437.1:1342-2412 GCF_001266775.1 Austrofundulus limnaeus
AGGTAGTCCATGCCCCCTAGGCCTACAAAGCTTGGTACCGCCCACTCACAGTAGGCCACGCCTACACCTGTTTGAATTTTCTAAGGGCTGTGGCCACGCCCACAAATGTTCTAGGTAGATGCCACGCCTACAGGGAGGTAGTCCATGCCCCCTAGGCCTACAAAGCTTGGTACCGCCCACTCACAGTAGGCCACGCCTACACCTGTTTGAATTTTCTAAGGGCTGTGGCCACGCCCACAAATGTTCTAGGTAGATGCCACGCCTACAGGGAGGTAGTCCATGCCCCCTAGGCCTACAAAGCTTGGTACCGCCCACTCACTCTAGGCCACGCCCACACCCATTTGAAGTTTTCTAAGTGCTGTGGCCACGCCCAAAAATGTCATTGGTTGAAACCACGCCTACAGGGAGGTAGTCCACGCCCCCTAGGACACGCCTACAAAGCATGGTACCGCCCACTCATCCTAGGCCACGCCCACACCCATTTGAAATATTGGTTAGACTCTGTGTTATAGACTCAGTGTTTTAGACTCAGAGTTATAGACTCAGAGTTATAGACTCAGTTTTATAGACTCAGTGTTATAGACTCAGTGTTATAGACTCAGTGACATAGACTCAGAGTTATAGACTCAGAGTTATTGTCTCAGTGTTATAGACACAGAGTTATAGACTCAGTATTATAGACTCAGAGTTATAGACTCAGAGTTATAGACTCAATGTTATAGACTCAGAGTTAGACTCAGAGTTATAGACTCAGTGTTTTAGACTCAGTGTTTTAGACTCAGAGTTATAGACTCAGTGTTATAGACTCAGTGTTATAGACTCAGTGTTATAGACTCAGAGTAATAGCCTCAGAGTTATAGACTCAGTGTTATAGACTCAGAGTTTTTGTCTCAGTGTTATAGACACGGAGTTATAGACACAGAGTTATAGACACAGAGTTATAGACTCAGAGTTATAGACTCAGTGTTATAGACTCAGGGTTATAGACTCAGGGTTATAGACTCAGGGTTATAGACTCAGGGTTATAGACTCAAAGTTAAAGACTTAGTGTTATAGACTCAGTGTTATAG
>NW_013957438.1:0-1110 GCF_001266775.1 Austrofundulus limnaeus
ATGGGTGGATGTTGGTTGTGTAGATGGATGGATGTTGGTTGGATGGATGTTGKTTGTATAGATGGATGGCTGTTGGTTGGACGGACGGATGGATGGATGGATGTTGGTTGGATGGATGTTGGATGAATGGATGGATGTTGGTTGGATGTGCAGACTCAAGCCTCAGATATTTTCCCTCACCTCTCCAGCTCTTTGTCACACACCTGTCCTGCTGTTCATTACTGTAAACCCCGCCCCCTCAAGTTGTTACCTGAGCAGGTGATGCAGGCTTCCTGTTAATTTTCAAGATAAAATCTGGATTATATTTTTATTTTGTAGGCTCTTTGTCAGTTTGGCTGTGTGACCTCTGACCTTTGACCTCTGGGGTATTTGTAGAGGACCCTTCAGTCCCACAGCAGGTAGACCTTCCTGTGTGGAGGAGGAACCGTGACCTGAGCTTCAGAACTCTAAAGAGGAAATGATCAGGTTCTCAGTGGTGACAGTTTCAAAATAAGAGCTCGTTCAATTTGAACATATTTTAATTTCCTTCTAAAATACTGAACCAAAATCTTTAACAGCTTTATTTTGTAACATTCTGCTGACACGCCCCTCTGTTAACCCCTCCTCCTTGGTTAAAGCCCCGCCCACCCTGACTCCTCCCCCTGCCTGTCTTGGTGCAGAAACATGTAAACTTCTGGGTTCCTCATCTTCCTCACCCTGGTTCTTGGCAGGGACGATGTCACCCGCCGGCGTTCAAAAGCGGTCCGAGAGGTCCGGTTTCTGTGGAGCAGAACCTTCGCCAGGCAGTGCTTCCTCTTCCTCCTCCTCTTCCTCCTCCTCCCCCCGAACGGCTTTCACACACCACCACCGGCCCGTCATTACCGGGCCTCGAGGTGAGGTCCAGAACCAGTCGCCCCTCCCCTCCCTCCCTGTGTCAGGTGGAGAGGAACACACCTGTGTAGTGTTACGCACCTGTTCTTTTGCCCCGCCCACTCATGGTCCTTTGCCACGCCCACTCCCAATTTTTCCCATGTTTCCCCAACTCTGATCAGTAAAACCTTAAGCCCCTCAGTGTGTGTGTGTGTGTGTGTGTGTGTGTGTGTGTGTGTGTGTGTGTGTGTGTGTGTGTGT
>NW_013957438.1:2110-2411 GCF_001266775.1 Austrofundulus limnaeus
AATGATTGTGAAACGTTCACACAATGATTGTGAAACGTTCACACAATGATTGTGAAACGTTCACACAATGATTGTGAAACATTCACACAATGATTGTGAAATGTTCACACAATGATTGTGAAGTGTTCACACAATGATTGTGAAACATTCATACAATGATTGTGAAACATTCACACAATGATTGTGAAGTGTTCACACAATGATTGTGAAGTGTTCACACAATGATTGTGAAACATTCACACAATGATTGTGAAACATTCACACAATGATTGTGAAACATTCACACAATGATTGTGAAACA
>NW_013957439.1:0-406 GCF_001266775.1 Austrofundulus limnaeus
GTGGCCAACTGGTAACAGCCCTCACTTTCTCGGGATCTGTGGCAATGCCATTTGCTGATATTATGTGCCCCACATATTTCACTCTGGGTTGGCAAAACTGACACTTATCCAACGATAGCTTCAACCCAACTTCTTCCAGGCGATCTAGCACTTTGAGAAGCCTCTCTTCATGTTCTTCCAAGGACTTTCCAAAAACTATCAGATCATCCAGGTAAACTAATACCTGAAGCAGGTTCATATCCCCCACAGCTCTCTCCATTAATCGTTGGAATGTCGCGGGGGCTCCAGTTATCCCCTGCGGCATTCTTTCGAACTGGTAGAACCCTAGCGGGCAAATAAAGGCAGTTTTTTCTTTATCAGCTTCTGACATGGCGATCTGGTAATAACCAGACCTTAAGTCCAGTAC
>NW_013957439.1:1406-2410 GCF_001266775.1 Austrofundulus limnaeus
GATAATAGTAACTTGTGAGCCACTGTCTAGTACAGCGTCACATTGATGGCCATTTATTCTCAAGGGCACAATAGAGGGGGGACCTATCAGCCCTTTTGGAATGTTCTGTCCGTTAGCTGAAGTCACTTCACTTTTCTTTACAGAACAGACAGTGTCAGGACTTTTACTTTCTTGACTTGATCCTTCTTTGGCTTTCTTAAGAGAATGAATGAGCTTTTGTATGGCCTTACTCTGATTTTCAGCATTCTGACATTTATTGGCAAAATGTCCATTTTCACCACATCGGTAACAGATGCTGTCATCTGTGTCTCTGTTTGGCTGATTATACTTTTGTTTACTTTGAGTAGGTCTAGGTGGCTCCACTTTTAGCACATTAGCTGGTATATCATAGTCTTTGGCTGTTTTAGATGACACTTTCTTTTGTAACCTTTGAACTTGCTTCTTTAAAGCTACTATTTCAGCATTTTCACAGCTTTCTATCTTAGGACTCTGATGGATAGGAAAAGACTCTTTGTCGTGGTCTACAGGTTTTAAAGGCTTGGTTTTCATAGCATCAACCATTGATTTTAACTCCTTGATTTCTGCTTTCAGAGACTGTATGTCTGTCTGATGACTATCCATATCGTTGTTGGCTTTTACTCTATGGACAGAAGCACTGAGTTTGACTCTAGCAGCAGCATATTCCTCTTCAGCTCTGATTTCAGTTAACAGCTCTAAGAAGTTCGGGGGATTTTGCTTTCTCTCCCTCAATTTTAGCTGCACTAGCATGAGGTCAGAATGTATGGCCCCTCGCATTAGCTGCTCCACTCGTGCGGCATCTACACGACTGGTAGGAATCCCATCCTTACGAACCACCTTAGTGAGAGACTGTTCTACTCGCTTTAGGAAGTCAGATAGTTTTTCATGTTTTTCTTGCTGCATTAGTCGAAACTTAAAGTACAGGTCTTCACCTGATTCTGCTGTATCAAATGCACACTCAATAGCATCCAGACACTTAGAAGGGG
>NW_013957440.1:0-892 GCF_001266775.1 Austrofundulus limnaeus
ATTAAATACTGATAAAATTGTAATAATGGCATTTTAATATGCATGTAGATATTGAAAGCCATAGTTTAAATAGGGAGTAAAAACTTAATACATCCTCACAATCATGTTCTCTCTGACCATTTTTAAATAACCTTTGAGTTTACATTAGATAAACACTTACAGCCACAGAGGGTAAATTTCACTATAGTAGATGTTTATCAGAGAACGCTGTAGCCAATTTTAAAGAATCTCTTCCATTTTTATTTTTCTTACAGTGAAATACAACAGTAGGAGACAGTTGCAACACTTTTTGCATTTGATTCTGTTACTCAGGGATGGTTTGGATTAGAAAAAACAAATTTTTACACAATAAACTTACATCTGTCTGTTAATAGTCAAAAATATTTCTAGATGATTAAAGAATGTACATTCTTCACAATTTGCACCTGAAAGTGAAAAGTCAGATTTTGCAACTGACTCCAGGGCCGGGGACTGTTGTTTGGGGGTGGTTGCAGCATGTTATTAATACAATATATTCCACTGTTAATGAAAGTTTCATTATTTTTAATATTTCTATTATTGCTAAATTGATTTTTAAAAGTTACAATGAAATTATGGTATTATTTATTTATTCTTTTGGACAAATGATAAATATAAATTTGCCTTGATGAATAGATCTTATACAGATGTCAAAGACTTAAATTGATATACAGCATAACACAGTTGGCTTTAAGTAACAGGAAGAATGGAACAATTTGTGAGGCAAGTAACTTTTGTTTTGTTTGTTGTCAGTGTATGCATTCATTGTGCAAAATTAGTGTTTGTGTTAAAATTTGTATTAAAAATAAGCTGAATTAAACCATATACATTTGAGCTGGATCACTAAAACAATGACAACTGCATAACAAAAAAC
>NW_013957440.1:1892-2410 GCF_001266775.1 Austrofundulus limnaeus
GTCATATGGTCGGTGAGGTGGTAAACAAGTAGCCTTCTCTTTATTGAATACAGCACTGAGATCATGGTAACAGGAAGGAACATTATTTAAGGCAGGAGAATAGTTGTCTGAAGATGCAGGAGTCTCAATGAGATTGGCAGATGACAAACACTGTGAAGAGCATCTTTCTGACCACCCCATGATCTCTTTACTGACCCAGTTGATGTGGGGGTTATGTTTCTCCAGCCAAGTTGCTCCGAGAACGATTGGAAGAGTGGGTGAATTTATTACCAGAAACGTGATTTCTTCCGTGTGGTTGCCTCCGATGGTCATCTTAACAGGTAGTGTCTCAGAACTGGTGTGATTGAGCCGATGACCATCCAGAGCCTGTATCAGGTGATCTCTCTCAGAAGGTCGGGTCTGGATACCCAGGGAAAGAGCAAAGCTGTGGTCAATGAATTCTGTGTCAGCACCTGAGTCAATAAATACTTTGATTTGTTTTTACCTGAGAAGGTCAATTCAGCAGACAGTACCGGGAG
>NW_013957441.1:0-606 GCF_001266775.1 Austrofundulus limnaeus
GTCTTTGTCCACATGGCTTCATCCAAATATATTTGTCCAATTTCTTTGTCCAAATGTCTTCGTCCAGATATCTTTGTCCAAAAATCTTTGTCCAAATGTCTTCGTCCAGATGTCTTCATCCAAATATATTTGTCCAGATGTCTTCATCCAATGTCTTTGTCCAACTGTCTTTATCCAAATGTATTTATCCAAATGTCTTCATCCAAATATCTTCATCCAATGTCTTTGTCCAAATGTATTTATCCAAATGTCTTCATCCAAATATCTTCATCCAATGTCTTTGTCCAAATGTCTTCATCCAATGTCTTTGTCCAACTGTCTTTATCCAAATGTCTTCATCCAAATATCTTCATCCAATGTCTTTGTCCAACTGTCTTTAGCCAAATGTCTTCATCCAAATGTCTTCATCCAAATGTATTTGTCCAGATGTTTTTGTCCAAATGTCTTCATCCAAATATCTTAATCCAGTGTCTTTGTCCAAATGTCTTCAACCAAATATCTTCATCCAAATATCTTCATCCAATGTCTTTGTCCAACTGTCTTTATCCAAATGTATTTATCCAAATGTCTTCGTCCAAATGTCTTCATCCAAATGTCTTCATCCAA
>NW_013957441.1:1606-2410 GCF_001266775.1 Austrofundulus limnaeus
TTTTTTTTGATTGAAAAATTTTTTTTTGATTGAACATGCTTTTTGTTTGATTGAATAATAAAAGTTACCTCCATAAATGTTCTAGTTTTCATTTTGGTCCAAAAGTTAAACGACAGAAACTAAATATAAACTCTGTTCTGAGAACATTTAACCCAAGAGTTCTTTCAAACGGACCTGAAGGTCCAAACAGAACCCTGCTGTCAGACTTCCAGTTCTAACTTCCTGTTCTGACTCCATTTTGGACATTGAAAACACACTGCGCCATTTACCGAGAGGATGCTGGCTTTACCTCAGTGAACACACAGAGACATTCAGAGACTAAACTATGAGTTTTAAACTTTGTTTAAAGAAACTATTGAGTTAGAAAGAGTTTCTGTCTGTACACCTGGTTTCTGTTATGACAGTTTCTGGTTTAAACACCTGCATTATTAGGACCAGTAGTCCTTCTGGAGAAACAGACCGGCTCTAAAATGGGGAAAGCCAGTTTTTGGGTGTAGGGTTAGGATCAGTGTTAGACTGTAGAAATGCCTGGAAGACAATAGTCCCAGTAAGGATAGAGATAAAAGTGTTTGTGTGTGTTTTCTGTCCTCATAGTTTATTAAACTGCTCAGTCAGTCAGAACTGTTCGGTTCTTCATGTTCTGTAAAATGTTCTGGTTTTTACTTTGGTCCAAAACTGAAACGACAGAAACTAAATATAAACTCTGTTCTGTGAACATTTAACCCAAGAGTTCTTTCAAACGGACCCGAAGCTCCAAACAGACTTCCTGTTCTGACTTCCTGTTCTGACTCCACGGTGCGTTCT
>NW_013957442.1:0-1125 GCF_001266775.1 Austrofundulus limnaeus
GCTGCAGCTGATCCAGAACACTGCTGCTTGTGTTCTCACTAAAATCAGGAAGATAGAGCACATCAAGCCAGTTTTAAAGTCCTTCCACTGGCTCCCTGTAGCTCAGAGAACAGACTTTAAAATACTTCTGTTAGTTTATAAATCACTGAATGACTTGGCACCAAAATACATTAAAGATCTGTTGTTATTGAATCAACCTTCCAGACCACTCAGGTCTTCTCTAATATTAAGATAAGTTCACATTCAACACAATAACTGTGCATTTATTATTTTATGAAAAGAATCTGAAATAATCCAGTATATTCATGATACTGACTTGTGTTTAGAAAAGCTAAATTTAATGATGTGATCAGTGCAGCTGTGGATTCTGAGAGGAAACCCAACTGGAGAGTGGAAGAATCACTAACACTCCTTGAGATAGTGAAAGAAAGAAAACAAAAGGAAAGTTCAGTCACACATTAACTAGTGCAGGAGAGTAAAAAGTTTGGGATATTTGAGACTTTTGACTGCATGTCATGAAGTCTGCACTCCCTCACCTTCTGACTGTGAAAAGAGATCTAACAGTCTCTCCAAAAGTCACACAGAAATATCTGTCTTTAAGTCCATCATTACACACTGGTGAAAAATCATGTTTTCCCTGATTTCTTTCATATCGATGCCTAAACTTTTTTTCACAACTTATTTTGACTTCTCTGAACATTATAACAGAATCACACTCATGGGGACAGTTTGAAACTATAGTTGCAGGACCTTCAGGGGGGCTCCATCTCTCTGCCCCCAACCAGAGCATTGGCCCTGGACCTGATTGGGGGCCTGAGCAGCGATCAGCATCCTGACACACGTGAGCTCCACATGGTTCAGTGTCGTATGGTGAGCAGTGACAACGGTGTCTTGTGTGGACCGGTTGGTCCTGGAGAGAAACTGATGTGGGTCACAGTTCTGGAGGAGGAAGGATTTAAGGTGCTGCAGAACGAACCGTTTGAAACACTTCACAACGACAGACATCAGTGCCACTGGTCTGCAGTCACTGATATCCTTTGAGGTCGTGTTCTTTGGAAGATGAACAACGAAGGACAAAAGAAGACGAGTCAGGTCCAAACAAAACTCTCTCCAGCAGATGAACAG
>NW_013957442.1:2125-2410 GCF_001266775.1 Austrofundulus limnaeus
GATAACTGGTTCGTTACTGGTTTGAGCTCTGAGTTATGCCCAGAGCCTCACTGAGACTCGCCAGGGCCTGAAAATATTTAAACAGTCTCATAATTTAGAAATAAGTACTTTTGACATTTTAACCCCACAAAGTGACACAAAATGTTTTCATTGTCATCCGCCTACATAGAAACAGGTTCCAAAACCTCATGACAGTAGAAATATTTCCTCATTCCTTCTTAGCTTTGCTCAGGTCAAGTTGATCTGTTCTGTTATAAAGCCTCTTTAAAGTTTTCTCATTTGATG
>NW_013957443.1:0-567 GCF_001266775.1 Austrofundulus limnaeus
TTGTGTGTGTGTGTGTGTGTGTTTGGACATTTTTTTTGTTTGACTTCTTTGCTTTAATTCACTTTGTTTAAATTACAAGTTTCCCCGGATCATTTTCTTGATTATTTTGTTGATGAAGAATCACATTAGGCTGTTCTGTTGGCGTGAGAGTTTCTCATTTCAAGAGCATTTAACTTTAACTCCAGCATATTTGTGTCTTACTCAGAGAGGGATGCTGTGTTGAATCTCAAGCTCCTGGATATCAACATTCCATCAGCAGAGTTGGAAACATCTGATCTAATTGTTTTTGTGAACTGTTCAAGATTCATCACTAACTACAGCAAAGTGTACAAAGTCCAGAGGCTTTTCAGTCTGGAGGGTAGTCACGCTAAAGTGAAACTGTATGCCTTTCATGTTTAAATTGGTCATTCCATTAATCTCTTTTGTTTTGATTGTTTGCATTAATAAAAAAAACAAAAAAAACAAGTCTTTTATTTTGAAAGATGAATCAAACAAAAAGAGGGTCACTCTGTTATTACTTTTACTAGGTTGCTTTCTTTCTCTTTCTTTCTTTCTTTCTTTCTTTCT
>NW_013957443.1:1567-2409 GCF_001266775.1 Austrofundulus limnaeus
GAGTACCATTTGATAAATACTTCAATAGATTTGAGTCAAACTTTTTATAATGCTTCTGTGACATAAAACATTAATTTACGATGGGAAATATGATTCATTACTGATGTAGTCCTATGAGTCAGAGTGAGTTGAACTCACAGGTTGTCCGAGGTACCAGGCAGGGTTTTCTTTCTCAGGACTGGACAGACTGAAACTGGCATCAAACACTGGATCGTACATACTGTTGTCTATCAAACCATTGGACTCTGGATACAAACCCTGAGGAAAGAAACAGGCACGGTGAAGAAACGACTGGCACATGTTTGAATATCATCCAGTTCATAAAATAAACATTGAAATATCAAACTTTATGGTCAGTTTTTTATGATGACAGTTCTTCTCCAGCAGTGACTTACAGTCAAACATAACTGTGTTTTGTAATCCCGTATTTCCAGGTTTCACAGGTGGTGAAAGCTGTTGCTCTGACAAAATACTTCTATTTTTACCTGTCTTATGATAAAATGTTTTTGTACAAGAGGTTCAAGGAACAGTTAAGAGATTTTCTAACAAGATTAAATAATCTTGATTGAATCCAACCTCATGTTTACTGAAAACCTTTACAATGATGATGATGACTACAATGATGATGATTTGGCATCCTTCATAGAAGGCGACCTATGACCTATTAGGGCCAAAGGTTTTCTATTGCTAGTGACCAATGTGGGCGCAACGCCTACATTGGTTTTACAGCAAACTATGAGTAATTTGAAAAAATGTTGCATTTTATTGCTAAATAATTTTTGCTTTGTTTTTTTTTTTTAGCACTGAGCACGTACTGCATATGTAGGATGGAGTATTAGGGC
>NW_013957444.1:0-776 GCF_001266775.1 Austrofundulus limnaeus
AGAAAGGACTGATACACATAAACAATATTTTATGCTCAATTTTATTTAATATAAGTTTAATGAGTTTTGTTAATGACATAATGAGCATTTAGTATTTCTCTATGTTTCTAAACAACTTTCATGATATTTATTCAAAGGCGTCCAATGTGTTTATTTGACATTTATTATTATTTTTTATTTGTTTAGTTATGAGTTTCATCTATTTAATGTCATGACCTAACGCAAATTATTTCTTTCTTTCTGTCAAGCCAAGTGGATGTGTCCTGTTGTTTCAGGAGCTAGTCATTAAGCTAAGCTAAAAACATGACATATTTACATGTTTTTGTTTTTTATTTCGTCATTTTATGATCTAGCAATGAACTTATCGACTCAAAAAAAACTTTAAACAAAACACAACAATAAGTATTACCTTCACTGAACAGTAACTAACACTTCAGCCATCTGTTTAAGGAAAGAAAAGTAGTGAAGTTCATTAGCTAAACGTTTCTGTGGCAACGTTTGGTCTGTCGTCTCACAGACTACAGCAGCCGGTGAGGGACAATCGCAAATAACAGCGGGAGGCGACACGCCCACTTCCTCTGTGGTCCGAGCGCGACGCCATCTTGCAAGGGGCGGACTGTCACTGTAAACGATTGATCACGGCTTTTTGTGTAAATTGCATATAAATACTACTTTTTCGTCCAATGTTTCGATCATTAATTCATCATGGAGGAAATTTGACTTTAATCCAAGATATTTTATTACAAACTGAATAAGGAAATTCTGGACAGCTAGTA
>NW_013957444.1:1776-2409 GCF_001266775.1 Austrofundulus limnaeus
GCTACAAGGGAATGAACACAGAAAATAAATACTAATATTATTAATGGAAAATTTAGTCAGATATTTTTTTCTTATTTTTGACATTGTAAGGGTCTCAATTTAAATTTTGTGTTGAATTTTTTCCCTCATCATCTGTTTCACCCCCCTCCTCTTCTTCTTTTGCCATTTATAAGTTTTATGGCTAAGCTCCATCGTCCCTCAGACAGTTCAATTAGCCTTGTGCTTCCGAGACACGCCCATCAGTCCGTGTTCCTGGGATTTAATCAGCCCAGTTTCAATCATGTTACTGAACACATGTGTGGTGATTGTGTGGGAAACGTGTAGAGCATTGAATGAAACGCGTACGTTTTTTTGTCATACACTTTGGGAGACAAAATCACCATCAGCTGATAAGTTTTGTTGGATTAAAGCTTAATAAATGATCAAAGCATTAACAAAGCATATTCATGATAGCATACCTGTCAACGTATTGTCTGAGACAGCTTGTGACATCATCATGAAAGTAATATTTCAGTTTGTAAATAAATAAATGGCAGAATTTACATTTTGTTTTCCATTTAATATTGAAAAGTATTGAACTCTGTTAGATGTTTTATGCTTTTACTGCTGTCATAAATCAAACATAGTTAATAG
>NW_013957445.1:0-795 GCF_001266775.1 Austrofundulus limnaeus
GTGGTTTGGACCTGGTGGTTTAGACCTGGTTGTTTGGACCTGGTGGTTTAGACTTGGTGGTTTGGAGCTGGTGGTTTAGAGCTGGTGGTTTGGAGCTGGTGGTTTAGACCTGGTGGGTTAGACTTGGTGGTTTGGAGCTGGTGGTTTAGACCTGGCGGTTTGGAGCTGATGGTTTAGACCTGGTGGGTTGGACCTGGTGGTTTAGACCTGGTGGGTTAGACCTGGTGGTTTGGACCTGGTGGGTTAGACCTGGTGGTTTGGACCTGGTGGTTTAGACCTGGTGGGTTAGACCTGGTGGTTTAGACCTAGTAGTTTAGACCGGGTAGTTTAGACCTGGTAGTTTAGACCTGGTAGTTTGGACCTGGTGGTTTGGACCTGGTGGTTCGGACCTGGTGGTTTGGACCTGGTAGTTTAGACCTGGTAGTTTGGAACTGGTAGTTTAAACCTGGTGGGTTAGACCTGGTGGTTTGGACCTGGTGGGTTAGACCTGGTAGTTTAGACCTGGTAGTTTGGACCTGGTAGTTTGGACCTGGTAGTTTGGACCTGGTGGTTTGGACCTGGTGGTTCGGACCTGGTGGTTTGGACCTGGTGGTTTAGACCTGGTAGTTGGGAACTGGTAGTTTAAACCTGGTGGGTTAGACCTGGTGGTTTGGACCTGGTGGGTTAGACCTGGTAGTTTAGACCTGTTGGTTTAGACCTGGTGGGTTAGACCTGGTGGGTTAGACCTGGTGGGTTAGACCTGGTAGTTTAGACCTGGTGGGTTAGACCTGGTGGGTTAGACCTGGTGGGTTAGAC
>NW_013957445.1:1795-2408 GCF_001266775.1 Austrofundulus limnaeus
GGGTTATACCTGGTCGTTTAGACCTAGTAGTTTAGACCGGGTAGTTTAGACCTGGTAGTTTAGACCTGGTGGTTTGGACCTGGTGGTTTAGACCTGGTGGTTTGGACCCGGTGGGTTAGACCTAGTAGTTTAGACCGGGTAGTTTAGACCTGGTAGTTTAGACCTGGTAGTTTGGACCTGGTGGTTTGGACCTGGTGGTTTAGACCTGGTGGTTTGGACCTGGTGGATTAGACCTGGTGGTTTGGAGCTGATGGTTTACACCTGGTGGGTTGGACCTGGTGGGTTGGAGCTGGTAGTTTGGACCTGGTGGTTTAGACCTGGTGGTTTAGACCTGGTGGATTAGACCTGGTGGGTTGGACCTGGTGGGTTGGACCTGGTGGGTTGGAGCTGGTGGGTTAGACCTGGTGGTTTAGACCTGGTGGTTTAGACCTGGTGGTTTAGACCTGGTGGGTTAGACCTGGTGGGTTAGACCTAGTGGTTTAGACCTGGTGGGTTGGAGCTGGTGGGTTGGAGCTGGTGGGTTGGAGCTGTTGGTTTGGACCTGGTGGTTTAGATCTGGTGGGTTAGACCTGGTGGGTTAGACCTGGTGGGTTAGACCTGGTGGGTTAGACCT
>NW_013957446.1:0-816 GCF_001266775.1 Austrofundulus limnaeus
GGCAGGTGGTTGAGTGCAGAGGAGGAAAGTAGGGCACATCAGGAAGTAGAGACAGATGTAGCAGAGTTGCAGAAAAGACAGAGAACTCCCAAGCCTTTGTCTGCCAGGTATTTAGCTGCAGAAAGAGGTGAGTGCAGCCAGACAACATATGGACCCAGCAAATGTAAGATTACAGCTAAGGCCGTTCCATCACAGGTTCAGGAAAAGCGAGTCGTTTTCAGAGAAGAGTTAGAGCTACAAAGTGCAGAAGCTGATGAGATGGATCTAGATGAACCAGATGAGGAGCCAGAGAAATCCATTTTAGAGTGTAATGAAGTGAGCTCATCTAAAGCAACCTCCCCTAGGGATGAACCTGTGCCCAGAACACCGTTAGGGACCCTTGCACAACCAGAGGTTATAGCTTCAACCCCAGACAACATCACTTCTAAAATCATCACCAGGCAAGGCAGCAAAACACTGCAGAAAACTAGCAAAGTTATGCCCTTGGTTACAGGAGCTACAGGTGAGGTCAGATATAAACCCTTCAGATTAGGTGATTAAGTTCTGTCAGGCCCCACCTCAGCAGCAACTACAGGCTCCACCCGGAGGGAACGTGATGGCTCCCCATCCTCAGGCAGCCCCTAGTGGACAGTTCCCACTAGGGTCCTGGCAGCAGCAATGACATGCACCACAGAGAGGCCTGGCCAGCGGGGGAGGAGCAGACCCCATGCTGGAAGTACAGGTCTTGGATCAAAAGTTGTCCTTTCTTGTTGACACAGGGGCAACTTATTCAACAATGAACATCCAAATAGCAGAACCTCATCTCTCCACTGATAC
>NW_013957446.1:1816-2408 GCF_001266775.1 Austrofundulus limnaeus
AGATGCCACCAGCACAGGGTGTTGTGACAGGAGCAGATGAGAAGGTTCAAGCAGGTGAGAAGGTTCGAGCAGGTGAGAAGGTTCAAGCAGGTGAGAAGGTTCAGGCAGGTAGCAGTAAGGCCAGTACCAGTTTCAGAAACACAGAGCAAGCTCAGGGTGTGTCTAATGACTCCTTGTATGGGCATCTGCTGAAATCAGCCAGTGGAAAAGAAACAGGTGTGATAGGCAGTCAGCAGCCGCAGGGAGGTCAGAGGTCCAAGCAGGTTCAGCCTAGTGACAACCGGACTGAGTTTGTAGCAGTGTTTGAAGGCAGGTGGCTGAGTGCAGAGGAGGAAAATAGGGCGTATCAGGAAGTAGAGACAGATTTAGCAGAGCTGCAGAAAAGACAGAGAACTCATAAGCCTTTGTCTGCCAGGTATTTAGCTGCAGAAAAAGGTGAGTGCAGCCAGACAGCATATGGATCCAGCAAATGTAAGATTACAGCTAAGGCAGCTCCATCACAGGGTCAGGAAAAGCGAGTCGTTTTCAGAGAAGAGTTAGAGCTACAAAGTGCAGAAGCTGATGAGATGGATCTAGATGAACCAGATGAGGA
>NW_013957447.1:0-512 GCF_001266775.1 Austrofundulus limnaeus
CACATGAGGGAAAGCAGCGAGCGCTGGTTTCCCATGAGGATTAGGAACGAGTTGTGTTTGGACCACACAACTCTGCCAACTAGGAGCGTCTTCTTTTTGAGATTGGCAAGATTTTCTATCATAATTGAACAGATGCTGCTTTTTATTAAAGTTAAAATGTTTTAAGTTTCTTTTTTACAGGTCAGAGTTGTAAAAATCTTAAAGGAAGGTCAAATCACTGAAAAGTTGCAGGAATAAAATGAAGAATGTAAAAGTTTGTAGAAGTTGCACAAGTTTAGAACAAAATAAACTTGGCATTTTAACGTCTTCCTGCAAAAACAGTGTTTAGTGTAAGATTAGAAAATGTGTTTTTATTTGTTTTGACCAAACCTAAACGTCACCCTGTACCACATTTCTGTTGTAAAAGTTAATGTTAAATTAGGAAAATGCATCAGTCTTGTAATCAGTAACTCTGTATTAGGAGTCATTATCAGGTCATAAATGCAGTTTAGATTATTATCATGCTATAATAT
>NW_013957447.1:1512-2408 GCF_001266775.1 Austrofundulus limnaeus
ACACACACACACACACACACACACACACACACACAGACTCACACACACACACACACACACACACCAAAACTTCCTGTAAACAATCATCCACTCAGATATACAGATACTGGAACACACACATTTGTTCTTCTATTCTCATGGGGACTTTTCAGTCTAACCCTGACCCCTGACCTACAGGGGCGGAGCCAGAGGGGTGGTCGGGGTGGTATGTGTCTGATCTGATATCTGATTGGCCACCCCCCCAATAACTGACAAGTGGGTGGGGATGTTGGATTTTGTATTTGCGTTTAGATTTTGTTAAAGATGTACTGTATAAATCTTCAGCTGTGTATGTTTAAAATGGCTGAATTATAGCCTTTTGTAAAATTAGCATTAGCGGTTAGCTTCATTTGGGATAGCATTAGCAATGTGCATGTGATCTTTCTGAGCTACTTCACAACAAAATTCATCTCAATAAATCTTAAATTTTAGTCTCTTCTAGTTAGCTGGTGTGGCCTCTGGAATTTTATATTAGTATTTAGAATTTGGTAAAGATTGTTTTCGGTTACTAATCTTCAACTTTGTCTAAAAATGGCTAAATGATAATGTTTGACTAGCATTCAGCATGTTTATTTTCTTTTTTTGGATCAATTTTTGCTACTATCACACTGACTTTCAGCTCAATATTTCCTAAAAACAGCTGAATTAAAGCATTAAAGAATTATTAGCTGTGGTGGCCGTTTTGAATTTTCAAACCCAGAGTTATTTTATTTATTTGTATGTGTGCCCCTGAAAAAAACAAACAAAAACAACATTCAGGCCCAGGCCTTCCTTGACAACAGATCTGTGACCTCAGTGGAGTTTACCTGATTTATACAAAGGTCAATAAAAATGTGCCCCCCCCCCCACACACACAC
>NW_013957448.1:0-1408 GCF_001266775.1 Austrofundulus limnaeus
GTACAAAACGGTATACCACCCAGCCCTATCCTGTTCTCCCTGAAAACAAGAGATTTGTTTCACTGGCAGTGTGATTTACAAATAGTCCAGTGAACCCAACATGACGCAGTCCCTTACTTTCTGCCATCTTTATCTGTACCGCTGCATTTGACTCGTACAGAACAACAGGCTCATGCTGGAGGTGGTGTGCATATTAAAAAATAACTCTTTGTCCTGACCAAAACAGCAGCCGTCTGAATATCAAACCCATGTCATGCCTGGATTTTTGACCTTATGAAGTCAGAACCTTCCATTTCTGTTGTGTTTATTCTTAAAGGTGCATCTGCAGACAAATTTTTGTAAATCACTTTATTATTACATTTATGAAGCAAAATTCATTTGTGATATTGATAAATAAAACAATGCTACCTGTAATTCTCTTCTTAAACACATTACATGTACATATGCAAACAGAAGCAAACCAGTTGGTTTCAAAGGTCCTGATGGTGTTTTTCTCAGACGTTATGACTCAGGTAAGACTGCAGCTAAGACACTGTGTGTAACATTACACAAACACTCTGACACTGATGTGTCTGACGTCCAGCCAGAGCTGGAAAACTGAGAGAAACCTCAAAACTGGAACGTCAAATTCCTCAAATGTCACCCATCACCCTGTCTAACCCGGGTCAGAGTAAAGATAATAACCCTGTCTAACCCGGGTCAGAGTCAAGATAATAACCTGTGGCTTTAGAACATTCTTTCTCCAAATTACTACCTGAGGAAAACATGCGTTTGGGGTGCCAGACCCCAGAGAAAGTACAGTTTATGAGGCAGTAACAAGTGCTGCCCTGAAACAACCAACAGTCTGTGGATTTGTGACATGTTTATTCTGTCATAATGACACAGTGACCAGCAGGGCTCAATGTAATCTTGTTCTGTTTCAGCTGCAGCTGGTTGATGCATGTAAACCTGTCTGTGTGTCTTTAGGCTCGCATCGAGGAGCTGGAGGAGGAGCTGGAGGCAGAGAGGACCATGAGAGTCAAGGTACAGTATGACCGTCAGACTCCATGAAGGTCCACTTCCAGAACCGTCAAGACCCGTTGTAAACCTGTCCCTGTGAGATAAACCAGCAGCTCTGGATCAGTCAGGCTCTGAATAAACACAGGAGAGAAACTGTATAAACAGAGAACTCACTTACTGGTGGATTCTCATCTTCTGTTCACCTCAAACTCTCCACACCTGTGATAATAAACTGACCACATGTTCCTGGTTAACATACAGCCTGACCCCACAGGCACACACGAGATGTCAACTTCATTTCATCTTTTTTTTTATCACTGATCAGTAAAGCCTCTGTTTCTTCTTACCGCCCACCACCATAAACTAATACAGTTCTTTCACACGTTTTTATGGGCTGTCGTTTGTACAC
>NW_013957449.1:0-759 GCF_001266775.1 Austrofundulus limnaeus
GTCAACAGCAGGAAAATTACTAACTGCCTCCCTCAAAACTTCACATTCTTGGCTGCTGACAAACTGTAGAAAATGTGCTTTAAGATCACTGTAAACATTATTGAAAAGCACTTGTTCATAAAAAGGGATTGCAATTTTATTTGGAAAGTACTGACAGTCTTGGTAACCTTTCAAAAGTATTCGTCCAACTGCCTTCCATTTCTCAGCAGGAAAGTCATGACGGATGAATGGCACTTTCACTGTTGTACCAAGGGTGCATCGCTCATAGAATTCATTCCAGAAGCAAGTGAGTACATCTCTCAGTATTCCTGAGCCAGCGCCTGCTTCTTCTGTGTTGTCTGGAAGTATGCGCTTAACTTTCAGTGTTTTTCTCATTATCTCTTCATCAGAGAAAGCACTAATAAGGTCATGTAAAGTGTCTGTATGGCGTACAGTGATTGTTATCACATCCTCTGGATTTGCTGGACTGAGAGGTACAAGAAACCCCTCATAGATTAATGTGTCTTCTGTGTCTTCCTCGGCATCAAGTATGGGACCAAAAGTAATTTCTGAGTCATCAAAAAGTTCTGCACTATGTTGGACTTCTACAGAATTACTCCTGACTTCTACCACCTGCAACGGATTAATTTCACTGGTACTGCTTTCCAAGACAAATACAACTTCTGATGTGTCACTGTCATCTTGTCCTGGATCTTTGGACTTTGTTGCAATGTAGAAGCGTAACATTGACAGTCTTGCTGCTTCATACATATTTCCAAT
>NW_013957449.1:1759-2408 GCF_001266775.1 Austrofundulus limnaeus
CATTTATGATAAGAATCAACCAGTGCCCGTGACAATCTGTGATGTGTGAAATAATTTGACCAGGAAAGTTTTTCAGTAAAACAGCGACCCCTGCTGATCGTGAAGTGCCATGACTGAAGTAGGCTTTATCTCCCCACTGTTGAGCCCAAAAGGAAACATCCTCTTTTTTTGAATGTGTTTCTTGTACAAAAATAAATTGTGCCTTTTTTCCTTTACAGAATAAGAAGATACTTTTTCTTTTAGTTAAGTCTCTCAGTCCCCTTGCATTAATAGATAAAAGAGAAATGCCATTTTTAAGTCTGAACATAGAAAAATGAACAAAAGCTACTAAAATAACCTAAATAAATGTTACACTCAAATGTGTCAACAAATGAACTATTATGGGAGCAAACCCTGAGAACATTACCAGCTTGAATGTGCCAAACATAGGACCAGCCGTATTATGGTGACACTCTCTGACCATTGATGTAAGCGTAGGGACCTCTGAACATAGTCTTAAGACCTTCCTTCCTTGCTTGTTCCACTTTAGGCCAGACAGCTTTTCTCGCCTCACGGTCCTCTTTGATGAGATCTTCTGCAAAGCGGAGGTTACGTTCCTCGCAGATGGGGTGGTGTTTTGTCTCTCTCCAAAGTTCATCACTGTAGATTC
>NW_013957450.1:0-1407 GCF_001266775.1 Austrofundulus limnaeus
AGAGAGGGAAGTCTGAGTCCAGAACCAGAACCTGAACCAGAATCTGCTCACTCTTCATGTTTGTTGTTTTTCCATGAAGTCTGAAACCTTTTCTGACTCCAGATGTTCTCGTGTTTCAGGCGCCGTCGTTCAGTGGAAAGTCTGACTGAAGCTGGGCTGAGGTTCTGCTGCCGGGCCCGATCGGGTTTCAGGTTAAACTCCCGTTGGTCAGGGGTTTTCCCTACGGGGACAAAACAAGGACAGAGCCAAACGTTTCTTCGACCTGAGCCTGAATGTTCAGATGAACAGACTCAGCAGCTGTAATGAGTGTTTGAAGAAACGATTCTTCAGATTTTAACTTTTGTTCTTTGGTTTCAGGTTTTCACACAACATCTGGTCCTGGTTTAGGTTCTGATCCGTCTGCTCCGGTGTTCTGCTGTAATTAGCAGAACTGCTTCTGTTAAATTCTCTTATAAAGACTCTTTTGTTTTAGATTTAAGTTTCAGATTCTGTTTAACATGTTTGTTGTTGAACTCCACCCTCCTGCTGAGACAGTTTAAAATGTTTTTACCCTTTCAAAATAAAGTTCATACAAACAAACAAACTGTGCATCAACTGTTTAAGACAACACAACTGCACCTGAAGGCACCACAAGATAACACAGCTGCACCTGAAGGCACCACAAGACAACATAGCTGCACCTGAAGGCACCACAAGACAACATAGCTGCACCTGAAGGCAACACAAGACCACACAGCTGCACCTGAAGGCACCACAGCTGCACCTGAAGGCACCACAGCTACACCTGAAGGCACCACAGCTGAAGGCACCACAGCTGCACCTGAAGGCACCACACCTGCACCTGAAGGCACCACAGCTGAAGGCACCACAGCTACACCTGAAGGCACCACAGCTGCACCTGAAGGCACCACAGCTACACCTGAAGGCACCACAGCTACACCTGAAGGCAGCACAGCTACACCTGAAGGCAGCACAGCTACACCTGAAGGCACCACAGCTACACCTGAAGGCACCACAGCTGCACCTGAAGGCAGCACAGCTACACCTGAAGGCACCACAGCTGCACCTGAAGGCACCACAGCTGCACCTGAAGGCACCACAGCTGCACCTGAAGGCACCACAGCTGCACCTGAAGGCAGCACAGCTGCACCTGAAGGCAGCACAGCTGCACCTGAAGGCACCACAGGGTGAATTCCCAGCAGCTGACTCAGATCTCTGTTTCTCCTCTCTGCTCAGCTCCACCTCAGGTGGCTGACAGCTTCATTAACCTCAGGAAGTTGCTCAACCTGCGGTGTCACCTCCCACCCCTCCCACCATCACTCCCACCATCACTCCCACCATCACTCCCACCCGTCCATCCTCCTTCACTGACTCTGATCTCTCCTCTCATCTTGTTTTCCTCCATCT
>NW_013957451.1:0-1037 GCF_001266775.1 Austrofundulus limnaeus
GCAGATTAATTTATGTACAAAAAGGGTCGATGTGTGTGTGTGTGTGTGTGTGTGTGTGTGTGTGTGTGTGTGTGTGTGTGTGTGTGTGTGTGTGTGTGTGTGGAGACCCAAGGTTAAGAACATCATAACACACGAACATTTAACAGACCAACATTGAGCAGGCTAGCTCAACTCAAAGAACATTAGATTAATATTTCAATTAACTAACCATTAATTATGAACTATTATTAGTACACTAATAAACATTGTTAAACTAATAAAATGATTAAGCAATGCTGATTAAAAACAGAAAATGTAAAAAGATAAAAAATATAAGCATTGATTAAGATATATTCTGTTAACACTAAATCATAATTTCTAAACATGTTCTAAAATGAAAATAACATCAAATGCAAAGTAATAAAATAACTATTACTAAAGAGCCCTTAAAAATAAAAGACAAAATTCAAACACATTTTAAAGGGGTTTAAACATTTGAATTATACATGTTTAAAAGAACAGCAATAGAGACAGAACTTTTGTTTTGACTTGTTTTATCAGCAAAATAACAGACTCCTTGAGAACAAGATCCTTTCCCAAGGGAAAGAAGAGGGACAGGCTTGTTTTTTGATAGCTCTCCATGAGAGCTAAAAGAGTTCAGTCTGAAAGAAGAGGGCTTTGACCTCAGGGGATCAAAGGTCCATCAGTAGTGGAGGAGGTGAGGTGAAATGGGTGTATTCACTAATAACCACAATCCAGAAATATCAACATTTTGTTATATCAGGACAGACATCAGTCTCACACGGCAAAAACTGACTGAAAAGCCGTAGGAAGAGTGAAATTTATACATGTCAAGTTGTACAGATTGTAATTTACACAGATTTTCCCTCATTTTGCAGGGAATTTATAGGGAACAATCTCACAGATTTTTTCAAGTATTATGGATTTTTTTTGAAAAACGCTGTTTCTAATTTATTTTACAATTTTCCTGCTTTGCGCTGCAGATGTCATCCCCGCCACCTGCACACCTCACCCCTCTCTGTGCGCGTGTGTAATAG
>NW_013957451.1:2037-2407 GCF_001266775.1 Austrofundulus limnaeus
GGTCCACACCAGGTATCCATTCTTCAGAGCCTTCTACTTTAATCAGCACTGTTCGTTGATCATTTGCAGGGACCACTGAAACACATTGAGGACAACATTACCTTTACTTTCACAAATACATCATTTATGTTGCATTAGGTAAACAGGGTTCACTGCTTCACTGCTGTTGGTGATATCATGTAGGAGCTAGCTTTGTAGGGATGGTACTGAAACCCAGTATTTCAGCACCAGATCCACGTGATGAATTTTGACCGTATCGTGAAGCACCATCCAGCATTAACTGTATCATTAACGGTACCAGAATAGTGATATGATAAGTTCGGACGTGCTGCGTTGTTTAGAATAAAGGAGCTCTGTTTTCCTTTCTCCC
>NW_013957452.1:0-671 GCF_001266775.1 Austrofundulus limnaeus
GACCTGGGACATTTCTTGTCTCTGACCTGAAACGTTTATATTCTCTGAACTAAAATGTTTATATTCTCTGACCGGGGACATTTATAGTCTCTGACCTGAGATTTTTATAGTCTCTGACCTGGGACATTTATAGTCTCTGACCTGGGACATATCTTGTCTCTGACCTGACATGTTTATAGTCTCTGAACGGCCACATTTTTAGTCTCTGACCTGAGACATTTATAGTCTCTGACCTGAGATTTTTATAGTCTCTGACCTGGGACATTTATAGTCTTTGACCTGGGACATTTATAGTCTCTGACCTAAGATTTTTATAGTCTCTTACCTGGGACATTTATAGTCTCTGACCTAGGACATTTATAGTCTCGGACCTGACACATTTATAGTCTCTGACCCGACACATTTCTTGTCTCTGACCTAGGAAATTTCTTGTCTCTGACCTAGGACATTTCTTGTATCTGACCTGGGACATTTCTTGTCTCTGACCTGGGACATTTCTTGTCTTTGACCTGGGACATTTATATTCTCTGACCTGACACGTTTACAGTCTCTGACCTGACACGTTTACAGTCTCTGACCTGACACGTTCACAGTCTCTGACCTGACACGTTCACAGTCTCTGACCTGACACGTTCACAGTCTCTGACCTGACACGTTCACAGTCTCTGACC
>NW_013957452.1:1671-2229 GCF_001266775.1 Austrofundulus limnaeus
AGTCTCTGACCTGACACGTTTACAGTCTCTGACCTGACACGTTTACAGTCTCTGACCTGACACGTTTACAGTCTCTGACCTGACACATTTATTGTCTCTGACCTGGGACATTTCTTGTCTCTGACCTGACACGTTTATAGTCTCTGAACGGCCACATTTTTTGTCTCTGACCTGACACCTTTATAGTCTCTGACCTGACACATTTATAGTCTCTGACCTGACACGTTTAAAGTCTCTGACCTGACACGTTTACAGTCTCTGACCTGACACGTTTACAGTCTCTGACCTGACACGTTTACAGTCTCTGACCTGACACGTTTACAGTCTCTGACCTGACACGTTTACAGTCTCCGACCTGACATGTTTACAGTCTCTGACCTGACACGTTTACAGTCTCTGAACTTGGACATTTACAGTCTATGACCTGGGACATTTATAGTCTCTGACCTGGGACATTTATAGTCTCTGACCTGAGACATATTTATAGTCTCTGACCTGGGACATTTCTTGTCTCTGACCTGGGACATTTCTTGTCTCTGACCTGGGACATTTCTTGTC
>NW_013957453.1:0-662 GCF_001266775.1 Austrofundulus limnaeus
GTAATAAAAGTTAGATGATTAGGATAAGAGTGTAAGTGGTCCTCGGGTGTATTCTGGTTAAAGTTGAATCACACACAGTTAAATTATTTTTATTATTTTGCATTTAGAGTCAGAGTTTATCTAAACTGGAAACGATGTGAAGCTTTTGTTGACCAATAAGTATGTGAGGCTGTCTGAGGATGACTTTATGCTCCAAGATAAAAAAGGATTTTTTGAAACAGAGCTTCACCATTACTCCACCCAAACCAAATACTGGTATGAGATATTTTGGACGGCCACAAGAGATGAACGCAGCTGTAAAACATGCAGTTAAGTGTACGTTTGTTTGCAATCATGAAACTACTCATGGCGGAGAAAAAAACCTCTATTTGATTTTGTAAAAAAGATAGTTGTGTACACATTTTTTTTGTCATTATTCATTTTAAAAAGCAAAAATGTGATATTTAAACACAATAAGCAGACCCTGCCTTTACTTAATTTCTTTTATATTTCTCACATGAAAGGGAAGGAAATGTGAACGTTTTGTGGATGTTTGACAAACACAAAACTCAAGAATATTAACTTTTGTATTTTAAGTTAAAAGCTACATTGTAGGTTTTATATAGTTTAATCTACTGACGCCATGTTTTTTTTTTTAACTGACCACAGGAGTAGAGCAGTGA
>NW_013957453.1:1662-2406 GCF_001266775.1 Austrofundulus limnaeus
CACACACACACACACACACACACACACACACACACACACACACACACACACACACACACACACACACATAAAGTTGAGGGGGTCGTATTAATTACAGGAGTTAATTTTGACCAATTTTTTGTAATGTTCAACCACGATACGTTACAAGATTTTCTCACCTATAACTGAAATATGGTGTCACAGGGGATAAATCCTTTTAATTTCTCCCTCCCTCCTG
This sequence comes from Austrofundulus limnaeus, assembly GCF_001266775.1. Taxonomy (NCBI): domain Eukaryota; kingdom Metazoa; phylum Chordata; class Actinopteri; order Cyprinodontiformes; family Rivulidae; genus Austrofundulus; species Austrofundulus limnaeus. The sequence goes on from NW_013957453.1 coordinate 1,880, forward strand.
CTGTTCATCACACAGAGCAAAGCATATAAACACTTTTTCACATGGGAGTTGGAGGAGGAAAAACTTGTTTGTTTTTTGTTTTCTTTCTTGTTCACTGTACAGATGAAAAGAAGATGTGGATGTTCCCTTGCTTCCAAGTCCATCTTGCTAATTTAACATACTTCTGTTCTGGGAGCACTGCAGATCATTTTCAGCACCATGCAGAAGTTTGCATGTATGGCAGGCTGTTTTTACATTCAATTGGCTTCACCACAATTAAATTCCAGATATCTGAAGTTGTTTTATAGACATTAGTTATTTAAGTAAGAGATACACAAGATTCAACTAACGCAAATTAAATTGCAGACTTTTTCATGTTCTATTTATTTAAAAAAAATCTGCACTCTGTAATGTTTCTGTCATCGATCATCGTATGTTCAAAAGTTCGCCCTCCCAAGACCAATACTCTAGAGCAGTGGTCCCCAAACTTTTTGTCCTCTGACCCACAAAATATCCATGGCAAAAACTTGTGACCCCAAATATTACTG
>NW_013957454.1:0-842 GCF_001266775.1 Austrofundulus limnaeus
TATATATACTTACCCGCGGTGGGCCACACGGGAGTCACCTGCGGGCCACATTTGGCCCGCGGGCCTTGAGTTTGACACATGTGGGTTAGAGGAATCAACCTGTAACCGGAGGGTTGCCAGTTCAATCCCCCATTACAGTTGACTCAGTCATTGTGAGGCAAGACACTTCATCCACCTTGCCTACTAATGGTGATCAGTGGCCAGTGGTGCAGTATGGCAGCTCTGCTTCTGTCAGTCTGCCCCAGGGCAGCTGTGGCTACAATGTAGTTTACTCTCATCAATGTGTGAATGAATGATGCATGAAACTGTAAAGTGTCTTTGAGGGTCTTGAAAGCACTATATTAGACTAATGCATTATGATTATCATTCACCCAAAACATATGTTTTTATTCCAATTTGTTCGATTAAAGATCGTCTAATTTATTCAAAATATGCATTTGTGGTAAGACTCTATTTTATGTAAAAAGGACTATTTTGCACTTCAAAATAACACAGTTTGACATGTTTACTTTTTTATTATTTTATGATTTGATGCAAATGTTCTGTTTTCCATTGAACGCTTAACGTAGATTGCACTAATATAAAGTAAATCCTCTCCTAGTTGAAACTGACATGTTTTGAACAGGAGACAGATTATTCCTGACGGGACGACTGAAGCCTCCCGCATGTTGGCTCTCTGGAAAATCATTTCTCACATATCAAGCCATCACAGCTGGTGTTTACCTTGCAATCATTCTGCTTTCTCTCCCACCTCTGCATGTTTCTGCGTACCAGCATGTCAGCTTTTATTCTTTGCACACACACACACACACACACACACACACACACACACACACACACAC
>NW_013957454.1:1842-2406 GCF_001266775.1 Austrofundulus limnaeus
CAGTAAAGCTTACTACTTTTGGAAATATTTAAGAAAATCTGTCAGGTGTCACAAAGTAACAAAGCAACTTCCAGACTTCAAAACTCAAAAACTCATTTTCACAACAGCTGTTAATTCAAGCAGGAAAAAAAGGGCCGAACATTAATCTTAAATCTCTGGTTGGATGTTAACCAGACTTAGTGAGACACTTAAAACTGACACTTTTGAACAAACTTATTTTTTCAAGTGTTTTTACCTGTCATTGAAAACTGCAATTTCAGGTGAACGCTCGCCATGAATCTAACAGTCTTCAATAAACAGAATTTCATTAGAGCGTACTACGTGCAGAGGAAGGAGTTTTATTATTCGACATTAACAGACCTCATCCTGCAGTGACTGTGTGTGTGACTGATCGATGAATGTAATATCCTGGCCTGATAATATTTCCTTCTACACCAACCTCTGACAGCACCTCCTGCTCTCCTGCTCGAGAGGTTTTGATTCTGCTTTTGAACTAAAAAAAAAAAAGAAAGAAATTTATCTAACAATGGAAAGCTTGTGGAGTTTGGTTAATTGGACATGTTT
>NW_013957455.1:0-304 GCF_001266775.1 Austrofundulus limnaeus
CTTTATATCACCCTAACCACACTCCGATCCTTTCTTTTCAATTTATCTTTGATGTGCATTTCCTGCTGTTAAAATCTTGAATTTCACACACTTTACGCTTATCTGTATTTTGATGCTTCCATTTTCACTTAAACAGGCGAGTCAGTTCTCAAAATGTTTTGGATAACAAACAAGAGTGTACAGTCACTGTAACGTTGACAGAAGCAAAGTTGAACACCTTTCAAGTGTTTTCTTTAGTCTACATCATGACATGGCTTGTGAAGGAACAATCTATTGACTTTGACCCTAAAGATGTAGTCTACAC
>NW_013957455.1:1304-1723 GCF_001266775.1 Austrofundulus limnaeus
CAGCAAAAGAGGTCGTACTTTGGTTAAAAAGACAAAAGTTCTCATCACATGAACAGCCAAACAAACCGACTGAGGTATAGGACCGGCTCGTGTGCGTTGACCAGACTGCCTTAGTAGGTCTACACCAAGCCTCGTGAGCCGAAATAGCTCAGTTGGGAGAGCGTCAGACTGAAGATCTGAAGGTCCCTGGTTCAATCCCGGGTTTCGGCAGAGGCACTTTATTATCCCATGGATAGCCCACTCTGAGCCATGCTTTGTTAGAGCTGTTGCTGTTTAAATGCAAAACAACTGCAGCTGTTCTTGCCATCTGCTATTAATGGCATTTAGACAAAGCACGCCAAGCCACAGACTCAGGAATTCTTCCAAGCCCACCCAAATTAGAGAGAGATGGATGTGATTACAACCAGTCACTATATATA
>NW_013957455.1:2700-3035 GCF_001266775.1 Austrofundulus limnaeus
TACAGGCGAGTCAGTTCTCAAATCTTTTTGGAAAACAAACAAGAGTGTACAGTCACTGTAACGTTGACAGAAGCAAAGTTGAACACCTTTCAAGTGTTTTCTTTAGTCTACATCATGACATGGCTTGTGAAGCAACAATCTATTGACTTTGACCCTAAAGATGTAGTCTACACTAATTTTGAGTACTCAAAGTGTGTTTCTCAAGACAATGAATGCATTTCAGAAGCCATGGTTCCACTGGGATTTGGACCCAGGACCTTCTGTGTGTGAAAATGATGTGATAACCACTACACCATGGAACAACTTTGCAAACAGTTCCAGTAAAGCATCAAGTG
>NW_013957455.1:4035-4382 GCF_001266775.1 Austrofundulus limnaeus
GCCTTAGTAGGTCTACACCAAGCCTCGAGAGCCGAAATAGCTCAGTTGGGAGAGCGTCAGTCTGATGATCTGAAGTTCCCTGGTACAATCCCGGGTTTTGGCAGAGGCACTTTATTATCCCATGGATAGCCCACTCCGAGCCATGCTTTGTTGTTTAAATGCAAAACGACTGCAGCTCTTCTTGCCATCTGCCATTAATGGCATTTAGACAAAGCACACCAAGCCAAGCCACAGACTCTTAGGAATTCTTCCAAGCCCACCCGAATTAGAGAGAGATAGATGTGATTACAACCAGCCACTTCATTAACCAACTATGCCCACAAAAGTCAAACAGACCAATCATGTTC
>NW_013957456.1:0-307 GCF_001266775.1 Austrofundulus limnaeus
TCCCATGGCTGAACCAAATTACACGCGATGACATTCACAGTCCCAGACTTCAGCCAGCCTACAGTTACAGAAAGCACAAACAAGCCGATAGAAAAAAAAAAAAGGCAGAAAGAGTTGTACATTGTACCAGAAATGTCTACCTGCAATGAGATACTGATCTCCAGTCATCAGATTGACTCCACATACTGAAGGGGACAGGGGAGTGTAGATGGCGTCAATATTCCTACTAGGGCCTTTGAACTTCTACCATAAGTCGAGAAGAAAAAAATTATATAAAACCAATTCAATATCTGCAGAATTTTAAAAA
>NW_013957456.1:2652-3399 GCF_001266775.1 Austrofundulus limnaeus
ATCATTACCCGAGTCATCTTTAGAAACTTAAAGATGTTGACAGTAGAACCAGCAGTCACTCAGCAAACAGCTTGCACCTTCTGCCAATTGTTCTCTGAACAGGAGCCGTGGCTTTTATACCCTCAGAGGTCACCAGGCTCCGCCCATCTGGAGGTGGGAGACTCTTTGAGGTAAGGCCCTGTCAACACATGTAGTCAACAGCAGGGGTGTCCGTTCGTCCTGCTCCCTCTCCTGCATGTTTTAGAGGTCTCTCTGCTCAAACACAGCTGATTTGAGTTAGTCACATTGCCTCTTCTTCTTATCTTTTCTGCAAAACTGATTAGAGTTAATTGATGGAGCAGCTTGAGAGTAGACCTTTGAAGTGGAAGTATTGTTGGTTTGGAATTTAAAACCTATTTTGGATGAATTTGGGGACTTGTACAGGATTAAAATGATGGGATTAATAGTAACATTCATCTGGGTACCAGCACACACTGGAATAAAAGGAAATGAAATGGCAAATAAAGTAGCAAAAAAGGCTACCAAAAATAAAGTAGTTGATACTGAAATGAAATTCAATAAAACAGAAATAAAAAGCATTGTAAAGATGAAAATGAGAGAGAAATGGCAAAAACAATGGGAGGAAGAAAGAAAATGTCGATGTTGTATAAAATTCAACGGAAAGGGGGAGAAATGAGGAGTATTGGAGGAAAGAGAAGGGAGGAAACAGTCATATCAAGACTCAGATTAGGACATACAGGGTTAAAT
>NW_013957456.1:4399-4748 GCF_001266775.1 Austrofundulus limnaeus
CAAAACAAAACAAAAAAAAAAAAAAACGGCACATTAAACTGTACAATTTTAGCACACTAAGGTTTACAGACATTCATAAAGGCAACAGGAGTGTTTCAGAATGTGCACCATTTGTAGTCTCCTATAGGTCTATCTGACATGCTGAACCTCTACTAAAAAAAGGTACAAAACCTTTTTGCAGTATTGCTTTTTGTTGATGTACCGTCATCTGCATAAACCCCAAGCTTTAACGGAAATTATGTTCCTTTTATAGTCTTGGTTTGTGGGCAAACTCTTTGATCCCAGCAGGCAGGGGTTTGTGGGATTCTCATGTCCTCTACTGGCTTTTTTATTGTTTTATTGTTTTATT
>NW_013957457.1:0-687 GCF_001266775.1 Austrofundulus limnaeus
GCACCGAGCCTGCTGGTATTAATCGTCAAGTGCCAAAAAGTAATCGATTAATGATTTTCTGACAATTAATTATTGCACACGATACGATTATGCCCAACCCTATAGTATATACAGATGTGTTTGAGATAAAGGAAGATAAATTTTAGAATCAAACTGTAAAATAAAACTACAGAAGAGAAAGCTTGAATGTCTATATGACAATAATAGATGCAGTTTACTCTTGGAATCTCTCAGTGGACTAAATACTTTATCAAACACCCAATAAAAGCATATTTAAGTCACATACTTTGTTTTTGATGAGCTTTCAACTATACAAAATGGTGCGTGTCATTAGGCATTTTGTTTTCTGTCATGTTTTTGGCATATTCTGTTTTCAGTCATTAAATGTCACAATGTGGTCCCTTTTCATTTGTGTCTCCACTGACATTTTGTCTTCTTTAGGTCATTCTATCAGGTCATTCTCCTCATTTGAGACAGTTTGCTGTTGTCTGTCTCTTTCCAGGGATAAACAACAACAAGTCCCCTGACTCCCTGAGCTTCTGGTAATCTGTCCAACAAATCTCCTTCTGAACAGCCTTATCATGCTGTGAATGAAACAAACAAAGACAGGAGACTCAGCCAGCTCCTGGTAAATACATAAGAACTGGACATTTTTACTACACCTTTTGTTAGAGGGAGTTTTAACAT
>NW_013957457.1:1687-2403 GCF_001266775.1 Austrofundulus limnaeus
GTGACATGAATGCGTCATTTGGTGATACAAAGTCGGTTTACTGTAAACTGTTTACAGCGTGATTAGATAACCTTCCGACGAGCAACCTCATTAATACTTATTCGACATGTTGCTAAATTATCTCAGACGGTTGGTTTTGAACTCGCAGCTAAAACAAAGTATCATATTAACTTTAACAGACCTCTGTGTGTATGTTCAGCTGTTGGGAGACTGACTGGTGCGTTCACGGTCAGCTCCCCACGCGCTCCATCATCCCTTCAAATAACTACCAACAAACTTACCTGGTGTTTTACTTTGGTTTTTTGTTTTCCTCTCTGTCGAATCAGCCAGCAGTCAGATCCTGATCACCGAGAACTCCAAGACGTCTCCGTGAGGCGAGCCTATGTGCAACTTTCTGCTTCCGCCGCTGATTTGCTGGCATGTATTCGAGCGTTGAGCGGCGCTCCGCAGGCACAGAGCGCTGCCTCTCTCCTCTGAAGAGCTCCTGTCCTGTCTGAAGAGAGCAGACCTGACTACTGCTGCTCCCGCCCACGACGGACCGAGCTCAGCTAGATCCTCATCGTGCAACTGCGCAGCCGCGAGGTCTGTGAGGTCTACTCCGAAGGTTCAGAACCTCCGCAAAGCGCTGTGCAGAAGCGTTAAATCACTGCGCAGAAACTTGAAATCACTGCGCAGAAACTTGAAATCACTGCGCAGAAACTTGAAATCACTGCGCA
>NW_013957458.1:0-1068 GCF_001266775.1 Austrofundulus limnaeus
ACATGTGAGTACCTATACTTTATGTATAAAGTACCTACTTACCTACTAGTACCTGCAGAGTACCTATAGTTTATCTACAAAGTACCTACTTACTTTTGAGTACCTACAGAGTACCTATACTTTATGTATAAAGTACTTACTTACCTACTAGTACCTACAGAGTACTTATAGTTTATCTCCAAAGTGCCTGCTTACATGTGAGTACCTATACTTTATGTATAAAGTACCTACTTACCTACTAGTACCTGCAGAGTACCTATAGTTTATCTACAAAGTACCTACTTACATGTGAGTACCTATACTTTATGTATAAAGTACCTACTTACCTACTAGTACCTACAGAGTACCTATAGTTTATCTACAAAGTACCTACTTACATGTGAGTACCTACAAAGTACCTATACTTTATGTATAAAGTACCTACTTACCTACTAGTACCTACAGAGTACCTATAGTTTATCTACAAAGTACCTACTTACTTGTGAGTACCTACAGAGTACCTATACTTTATGTATAAAGTACTTACTTACCTACTAGTACCTACAGAGTACCTGTAGTTTATGTACAAAGTACTTACTTACCTGTGAGTACCTACAGAGTACCTATAGTTTATGTACAAAGTACTTACTTACCTGTGAGTACCTACAGAGTACCTATAGTTTATGTACAAAGTACGTACTTACCTGTGAGTACCTACAGGTTACCTACAGTTAAGTATATGATACCTACAGGTTACTTACTCACGAGTACTTACAGAGTACTGACTGAGCTATGATCTGGGTACGAACCTCTGGGTTACCTGTTGGTTATGTACTATATTACCAGGTACTACATGTTACCTGTTTTTCTCCAGGTTATGTACTGACCTGTGGGGTATTTAGTATGAGGTTCCTACAGGTTGGTACCTGTGAAGTACCTGGTATCTGGTACCTGTGAAGTATCTGGTACCTGTGAAGTACCTGGTATCTGGTACCTGTGAAGTATCTGGTACCTGTGAAGTACCTGGTACCTGTGAAGTATCTGGTACCTGTGAAGTACCTGGTATCTGGTACCTGTGAAGTATCTGGT
>NW_013957458.1:2068-2402 GCF_001266775.1 Austrofundulus limnaeus
CCAGAGGAGGACACATGTCCCTCATGCTGCCTACATTCAAGGTAAGATCTGAGGAGGACACATGTCCCTCATGCTGCCTACATTCAAGGTAAGATCTGAGGAGGACACATGTCCCTCATGCTGCCTACATTCAAGGTAAGGTCAGAGGAGGACACATGTCCCTCATGCTGCCTACATTCAAGGTAAGATCTGAGGAGGACACATGTCCCTCATGCTGCCTACATTCAAGGTAAGGTCAGAGGAGGACACATGTCCCTCATGCTGCCTACATTCAAGGTAAGGTCAGAGGAGGACACATGTCCCTCATGCTGCCTACATTCAAGGTAAGGTCAGA
>NW_013957459.1:0-1402 GCF_001266775.1 Austrofundulus limnaeus
TCCCAAGTTTTCCAATAAAATTATCCAGCACACTTTGATCATATTATTTTCCCACCCTGCTGTTTAAAACTTATATTCATCAACATTTTTCACCACAATCAGTCCATAAATTATTTATTAAATACCTCAAATTTACAACTGTACCAAGAGACAAAGAAATCCACTTTAAAACTTTAAATTTAAAATATCCATCTAATTGTTTTATTCATCACAGGTTTGGTCCTGAAACTAATAATTGTGTTTTTGTGTTGAAACTGAAACAACAGAACATTGTTTGTTGAAACATTCTGGTCTGATATGTTTGACTGGTTGTTTCCCACAGTTCCCAGTCTCCAAATGGAAACAGAGAGTTTCTCATCAACACTTTTATCATTCTGGGGAAGTTTTACATTCATAAAACTAAATATTTATTTTCACTATGACTTATACTGACATGTTGTTAAAGTGATGTAAACTAAACACGCCCACAATCTGACTCACCATCCAAACACTGACCTGTTGTTGTTTTTATTTTACTTTATTTGTCATCTTTATTTGCTTCTCTCTTATGTGGAAGTTTGTTTTAGAAATAAGCCTTATTGTTTGTACCTGGTCCCATTCTGTGAGGTCTTCTTGCTTCTTTAATAAACAAACAAACAAACAAACAAACAAATAAATAAATAGAGCCTCAAAGCATGAAATACGAGGCACTCAAAGACAGAAGGGGAGTGCTGCATGCTCTGGTGAGAATATGGATATCTCCATTTCTCTTTTTACAGAACTAATTGTTTTCTGCTTTTAAAAATAGAGACATCTCAATCCAACACAAATTCAAGTTACTTAGGATAGAATATCTCAATTGGATTTTTGTGATTCTTTCACAGTCCTCATAGTCACAAACTACCTAATTTAAAGTGCCTGTGACATGCATATCCTTCAACTACAAAAAGCAAATGGTAAATGGACTGTACTTCACCTTTCTTTCCAACCAGGATACTCAAATTGATTTACACCACAATCTGTGTCCTCATTTACCCATTCATACAACACTCTATGTCTCTGTAAAAATAATGCTTCAAATCACATTCATATGATGAGACACACACCAGAGGCAGTGGGGGGGTTCAACTTCTTGCCCAAGGACACTTCGACAGCGTGGAATCGAAGCACCAACTCTCTCATTGGAGGATGACTACCCTAAACACTCAGCCACAGCTGCCCAAATAACAGAAAACATTTTCGTATTTAAGAAACTTGGCATAATGCACATGATTTTTACCCATTTTGTCACATGACTGGCATATTTTCTGAGAGACAGCAGGCTCAGCTCGTGGCAGTGGCAGCTGCCACTGGAAGTGCCACAGAGTGCCAGAAGGTGCCAGGGCCACTGCTGCTGGTTGAAGAATTCTCAGTCATCCAGGTC
>NW_013957460.1:1539-2402 GCF_001266775.1 Austrofundulus limnaeus
CTTTTCTACAACCCAAGTAATTCATTTATATTTTATGGCCATCTATTCATATCAAATTTCAAAGAGGTTTGGAAGAGAAAATATTTATGTGTGTTGTTAATTTGCTTCTCCTCCTGTTGTACTTGGCCCTATCATCCGATCCTGCCTCACTGGCACAAGCTCAGCGTACAGTCCATGACCTCTCTGTCTGTTTTTCATTTCATCCTGCACACATGTTTTTTTTTCTCTTTCTCTCTTCCTAAAACTTTTTTTGTTAATTTATTTAATATTTCTTTCACTTCTGGTAATTACATTTAAATTATCTCATTAAATGCATCTTTTTAAAACTACAAACAGACATATTCACTGTTTGCCACATTGTTTGTTTCCTGGATCTTCCATGGATGCCTCTTGTTTATTTTCTACTGGGTTTTTTTTTCCGAGCTTTTTTCTGTGGTTTATCTCTCCTCATAATCTGAACTGAGGTATCCATCATTTTATTTATTTATTGTTTGTTTGTTTTTTTGTCTTGTCTTCTCACAGATCACCAACCCCACACAAGCACACACACCAAAACACAGGCGAGTAAAGAATGTGAATACTAAAGTGATGGAAGATTTTTACAGTAGTCCAAAAGAAGGCTGAAAAGGTGAATCTGGTCAGTCTGCAGAGGAAACTTATTTTAACTTTTTGCATTACCACCTTCACGCTTTCAATTGCTGTTAAGAATTCTACAGCATGAAAATCATCTAGCATCACAGACTCCAGCAGACGTGTCAAACTCATTTTCACCGGGGGTTAAGGGCTCGACACACGGGCAGCGACAAACTACAGCGACTAGCGGCTGTCATCGCAGCCAGGGTGAAACCCGACCCACGGGACGC
>NW_013957461.1:0-331 GCF_001266775.1 Austrofundulus limnaeus
CACATGTACATGTCTCAGTCCATCTAAGAGACACCTGGACATGTCTCAGTCCATCACAGAGATACCTGGACATGTCTCAGTCCATCACAGAGACACCTGGACATGTCTCAGTCCATCACAGAGACACCTGGACATATCTCAGTCCATCACAGTGACACCTGGACCAGTCTCAGTCCATCACAGAGACACCTGGACATGTCTCAGTCCATCACAGAGACACCTGGACATATCTCAGTCCATCACAGTGACACCTGGACCTGTCTCAGTCCATCACAGAGACACATGGACATGTCTCAGTCCATCAAAGAGACACCTGGACATGTCTCAGTCC
>NW_013957461.1:1331-2401 GCF_001266775.1 Austrofundulus limnaeus
TGTCTCAGTCCATCACAGAGACACCTGGACATGTCTCAGTTCTTCATTGAGACACCTGGACATGTCTCAGTTCATCATAGAGACACCTGGACATGTTTCAGTCCATCCCAGAGACACCTGGACATGTCTCAGTCCATCAAAGAGACACCTGGACAGGTCTCAGTCCATCAAAGAGACACCTGGACATGTCTCAGTTCATCATAGAGACACCTGGACATGTTTCAGTCCATCCCAGAGACACCTGGACATGTCTCAGTCCATCAAAGAGACACCTGGACAGGTCTCAGTCCATCAAAGAGACACCTGGACATGTCTCAGTTCATCAAAGAGACACATGGACATGTCTCAGTTCATCATAGAGACACATGGACATATCTCAGTTCATCATAGAGACACCTGGACATGTCTCAGTCCATCAAAGAGACACCTGGACATGTCTCAGTTCATCAAAGAGACACNGTTCATCAAAGAGACGCATGGACATGTCTCAGTTCATCATAGAGACACCTGGACATATCTCAGTTCATCATGGAGACACCTGGACATATCTCAGTCCATCAAAGAGACACCTGGACATGTCTCAGTCCTTTATAGAGACACATGGACATGTCTCAGTCCTTTATGGAGACACCTGGACATGTCTCAGTCCATCACAAAGACACCTGGACATGTCTCAGTCCTTTATAGAGACACCTGGACATGTCTCAGTCCTTTATGGAGACACCTGGACATGTCTCAGTCCTTCACAGAGACACCAGGACATGTCTCAGTCCTTTATAGAGACACATGGACATGACCCAGTCCATCACAGAGACACCTGGACATGTCTCAGTCCATAACAAAGACACCTGGACATGTCTCAGTCCATCACAGAGACACCTGGACATGTCTCAGTCCATCACAGAGACACCTGGACATGTCTCAGTCCTTCACAGTGACACCTGGACATGTCTCAGTCCTTTATAGAGACACCTGGACATGTCTCAGTCCTTTATAGAGACACATGGACATGTCTCAGTCCATCACAGAGACACCTGGACATGTCTCAGTCCATAACAAAGACACCTGGA
>NW_013957462.1:0-1401 GCF_001266775.1 Austrofundulus limnaeus
AAAAAATTGTAGTTTTTATTGCAGAACCAACATTTGGCACATTACTGCCCCCTTGTGATTAACACTGTTTGGACAGGTGAGTTAAAAAATTTGAATTGATCACACCGTTTAGTTTTAATTTTCAATGTTTTAGTTAATCGTCCGCTTCCATTTTTTCAAACAAATCCTCATGGCTTCTTCAAATCCCCTACTATAGGCAATTTGACCAATCATTCTTTAACAAACTCCTCCCACAAATTAAACAGACCAATCATCTTTAACAAACTCCTCCCACAATTTAGACAGACCAATCATTTCTTTAACAAACTCCTCCCACAAATTAAACAGACCAATCATCTTTAACAAACTCCTCCCACAAATTAAACAGACCAATCATCTTTAACAAACTACTCCCACAATTTAGACAGACCAATCATTTCTTTAACAAACTCCTCCCACAAATTAAACAGACCAATCATTTCTTTAAAAAACTCCTCCCACTAATTAAACAGGCCATTCATATCTTTGACAAACTCCTCCCACAAATTAAACAGACCAGTCATTCTTTAACAAACTCCTCCCACAAATTAAACAGACCAATCATATCTTTGACAAACTCCTCCCACAAGTTAAACCAATCATCTTTAACAAACTCCTCCCACATGTTAAACAAACCAACCACATCTTTAACAAACTCCTCCCACAAATTAAACAGACCAATCATCTTTAACAAACCCCTCCCACAAATTAAACAGACCATTCATATCTTTGACAAACTCCTCCCACAAATTAAACAGACCAATCATATCTTTAACAAACTCCTCCTACAATTTAGACAGACCAATCATATCTTTAACAAACTCCTCCCACAAATTAAACAGACCAATCATATCTTTGACAAACTCTTCCCACAAGTTAAACAGACCAGTCATAACTTTAACTCCTCCTACAAATTAAACAGACCAATCATATCTTTAACAAACTCCTCCCACATGTTAAACAAACCAATCACATCTTTAACAAACTCCTCCCACAAACCAGTGAACTCCCACTTGGTGACTGCTGGTAACTCTCCAACTCAACTAACAGTTAAAGACAGCTAACAGATAGAACATGGCTCAAAACTGGCGTCTTTAGTTGAAGGACGGCGCGGCACCATCAAACATCAGCTGGTCCTTATTGTCTAGTAGGCGGAGCTTGTTTCTTTTAAAGTTTTGTCAGCCAATCAGGACTGGAAACAGACGACATGTTAACTAATCAGACACTCATTCATAAAAATGACACAGAGACACCTAACATATAAAAGAACTGTGATGGTCAACTGGTGGCCCGCGGGCCACAGAATAACTCCATGACTTTCTGTCCACCTGTCCTCGACGGCTGCAGGTGAATCCTTCGCTTTAAAACTCGCCCTTGTTCCTC
>NW_013957463.1:0-542 GCF_001266775.1 Austrofundulus limnaeus
GTGTAAGGTGGGCCAGGTTGTGTAGGGGGTCCAGGTTGTGTAAGGTGGTCCAGGTTGTATAAGGTGGGCCAGGTTGTGTAGGGGGTCCAGTTTATGTAAGAGGGTCCAGTTTATGTAAGGTGGTCCAGGTTATGCAGGGGTTCCAGATTGTGTAAGGTGGGCCAGATTGTGTAAGGTGGGCCAGGTTGTGTAAGGTGGGCCAGGTTGTGTAGGGGGTCCAGTTTATGTAAGAGGGTCCAGTTTGTGTTAGGTGGGCCAGGTTGTGTAAGGTGGGCCAGATTATGTAAGGTGGGCCAGGTTAAGTAAGGTGGGCCAGGTTAAGTAAGGTGGGCCAGGTTGTGTAGGGGTCCAGTTTGTGTAAGGTGGGCCAGATTGTGTAAGGTGGGCCAGGTTGTATAAGGTGGGCCAGGTTGTGTAGGGGGTCCAGTTTATGTAAGAGGGTCCAGTTTGTGTAAGGTGGTCCAGGTTGTGCAGGGGTTCCAGATTGTGTAAGGTGGGCCAGATTGTGTAAGGTGGTCCAGGTTGTGTAGGGGGTCCTGTTT
>NW_013957463.1:1542-2400 GCF_001266775.1 Austrofundulus limnaeus
GCCAGATTGTGTAAGGTGGGCCAGATTGTGTAAGGTGGGCCAGATTGTGTAAGGTGGGCCAGATTGTGTAAGGTGGGCCAGGTTGTGTAAGGTGGGCCAGGTTAAGTAAGGTGGGCCAGGTTAAGTGAAGTGGGCCAGGTTGTGTAGGGGTCCAGTTTGTGTAAGGTGGGCCAGGTTGTGTAAGGTGGTTCAGTTTGTTTAAGGTGGTCCAGTTTGTTTAAGGTGGTCCAGTTTGTGTAAGGTGGTCCTGTTTGTGTAAAGTGGTCCAGTTTTTGTAAGAGGGTCCAGGTTGTGTTGGGGGTCCAGTGCGAGTAAGGTGGTCCAGTTTGTGTAAGAGGATCCAGTTTGTGTTAGGTGGTCCAGTTTGTGTAAGGTGGTCCATTTTGTGTAAGGTGGTCCATTTTGTGTAAGAGGGTCCAGGTCGTGTTAGGTGGTTCAGTTTGTGTGAGAGTGTCCAGTTTGTGTAAGATGGTCCAGTTTGCGTAAGGTGGTCCAGTTTGTGTAGGGGGTCCAGGTTGTGTAAGGTGGTCCAGTTTGTGTAAGGTGGTCCAGGTTGTGTAAGGGGTCCAGTTTGTGTAAGGTATACCAGGTTGTGTAGTGGGTCCAGGTTGTGTAGGGGGTCCAGTTTGTGTAAGGTGGTCCAGGTTTTGTAGGGGGTCCAGGTTGTGCAGGGGGTCCAGTTTGTGTAAGGTGGTCCAGGTTGTGTAGCGGGTCCAGTTTGTGTAGGGTTTCTTGTTGTGTAAGGTGGTCCAGGTTGTGTAGGGGGTCCAGTTTGTGTAAGGTGGTCCAGGTTGTGTAAGGGGGTCCAGGTTGTGTAGGGGGTCCAGTTTGTGTAAGGTGGTCCAGGTTGTGTAAGGG
>NW_013957464.1:0-402 GCF_001266775.1 Austrofundulus limnaeus
TAACATAGTTACTGTGTAACATAGTTACTGTGTAACATAGTTACTGTGGAACATAGTTACTGGGGAACAAAGGTACTTGGGAACGTAGGTACTGTGTAACATAGGTACTGTGGAACATAGTTACTGTGGAACATAGTTACTGGGGAACAAAGGTACTTGGGAACATATTTACTGTGTAACATAGTTATTGTGTAACATAGGTACTGTGTAACATAGTTACTGGGGAACAAAGGTACTTGGTAACATAGGTACTGTGTAACATAGGTACTGTGGAACATAGGTACTGTGGAACATAGTTACTGTGTAACATAGTTACTGTGTAACATAGTTACTGGGGAACAAATGTACTTGGTAACATACTGTAGGTACTGTGGAACATAGGTACTGTGGAACATAGGTACT
>NW_013957464.1:1402-2400 GCF_001266775.1 Austrofundulus limnaeus
GATGGATGGATGGATGGATGGATGGATGGATGGATGGATGGATGGATGGATGGATGGATGGATGGATGGATGGACAACCAGAAAATCTAGTGAACATCATCATTTACCTGGAATGCTTTGCTGCGTTAATAAAATGATGCCATCAGTGTGACAATATATAAATTTATAAAACTAAACAGCCTACAATATTTTACAGCCTTTGTTTTACAGTTAAAATAAGTGTTTATCAAATAAATTTAATGTAGATACCCAACTTCTCAATGATCCAACACTTGTGTTCACAAAGACTTTTAAATCAGTTATAGCTGACATGACCAGTGGTGGGCAGGATTCCACTAATCAGCTAACAGCTAATAGAGGAGCTAATTTTTCATGTAGCTGATTGGCTTTTTCCAGCTTTGAAAACTGCAGCAGAACAACTGGCTTCTGCTAAATGAAGTTTTTCCAACTTTAAGTCCGCTAACAGCTAGCTAACAAGCTAACATCACCAGGTTTGTGTCAGTGACTCAGACTGAAAGTTGTCTTTAGAGGTTAGAGATTAGCTGTTAGTGTTCCACAGATTTTTACTTGTTTAGCTGTTTATTGTTAGTGAAGCTATATTTTTAGTTGGAGGATTATGAGTTAACAAAGCTAACTCTTTGTTTAGCTGAGCCCACCACTGCTTTTAAAACCAACTAATGAAGCTGAGCTCACATGGCAACGAACACGTCTGAGACCATGAAGAGCTTAATCTGTCAGCATTCAGTTAAGATAATTTCAAGATATTTTCTCGCTCACAGCTTTTTGTTTCATAGATTAAATTTGGATGATTTAAGTCAGGATCTCACTGAGGTCCTACATGGGTTTGGGCTGAAAGTTTGCTCGGACTTGTTACCTGTGTGGAGAACAGCAGGTATGATGTAACAGATTTATGTATTTTTGGAGTCATAACATTTCTGTTTTCCTCTGATCTGCCTCTGTGTGTGTGTGTGTGTGTGTGTGTGTGTGTGTGTGTGTGT
>NW_013957465.1:0-1400 GCF_001266775.1 Austrofundulus limnaeus
TATCTGAACTCTTTCAATAGTTGGACTTTTTATTTCATGTTTGCACATGAAAAGGCTAAAATTACTGAAGTAAAATGTTTTGGTTTTGATTAAGATGCAGTTTAAAGAGGTTAAAAATATTCCCTCTTTACCATCACCTGGTTGTTTATCATGAAACGTATTTTATTGAATATTCTACATGTTGTGGTTCTACACACTCAGGTTCACTCTGCACCATCTTCTTATCCAATTCATTTGGATGTTAACACTTTGAGTTGTGACTAGGAATGGTTAGGGTTAAGGTTAGACTAGGGATGAAAGTTATCAGTTAATGAATTCAGCTAAATTAATTGATCTTATTGATTAATTACCATTTATCAGCAGCCATTTTCTTACAAACCTGAGTTTTGTCTTGTATCAAGAGGGTCTTTCCAGAACATGAAGGAATAATGTTTTTATAATATGTGGATATTAAAGAAAGAAGCACATCAATATATTTTAATAATTTATTGTGCCAGCTGGATTAAATATTGACTGAATAAACAAAACTATTGAGAATGTCTCACACATTCATTATTAAACTGGACATTTTCATAAAATATAGCAAAACAGAAATATATTAGGCTGCTGAATGGGGGAAAACAGCTTTAGATGGAGTTAAGACTCATAAAAGGACTGGATTATTTTAACAGAAAATTTGTTGAAAATGTTTAAATTGTTCAAAATTGAAGTGTGAAGCCTCAGTAAGTGTATAAGTAAAACCCATGAATGTTAGGAGACCTCCCTCACAAATGTGCTGTAAACAAGAGCTGCAGCCCGTCAGCATGGACTGAAATAATTAGAAATAATTAGTTGTTTACTGAAACAATCATTAGCTGCATCATTGGTTTGTGTTAGTTTTAGTTCTCCCATGCCACAGACTGGTTTCATGGTAGAAATGAAAAGGACAGTTTGAAAACCACTAAAATGTTCCCTTGTATCGTTCCTGCTGTACGAGTGTTGTAACGTCTTGTCAGAGGTCAAAAAGTCAAAAGTAGCCTGAGCATTCGTAGCTACAGCTGAGCTTGTAAAGATAATTAAAGTTGACTAAGACTAAATAAATTTTGTTTTGTTTTCAACATCATTGCATCATGACACAAGACCTTCTACAGCTCTAATCATAATAGTGTAGAGTGAAACCCAAAGTTACCATCCTGAACCATGCCTCGCTGCTGCCACTTTAACAACAACAACAACAACGACAACGACAACAACAACAACAACAACCAGATGGAAGCAGCAGGTCTGTTCTTGTTGGGCTGTAAAAAAAAGCTGATGTTTGTACACAAAGATAATTACTGGGACACAGTAAAAGATCAGAGACTCCTGACACACACACACACACACACACACACACACACACACACACACACACACACACA
>NW_013957466.1:0-643 GCF_001266775.1 Austrofundulus limnaeus
CCCACTCACTGTGGAAACATCTCCCACTCACTGTGGAAACATCTCCCACTCACTGTGGAAACGTCTCCCACTCACTGTGGAAACGTCTCCCGCTCACAGTGGAAACATCTCCCACTCACTGTGGAAACATCTCCCACTCACTGTGGAAACGTCTCCCACTCACTGTGGAAACGTCTCCCGCTCACAGTGGAAACATCTCCCACTCACTGTACAAACATCTCCCACTCACTGTGGAAACATCTCCCACTCACTGTGGAAACTTCTCCCACTCACTGTGGAAACATCTCCCACTCACTGTGGAAACTTCTCCCACTCACTGTGGAAACGTCTCCCACTCACTGTGGAAACATCTCCCACTCACTGTAGAAACTTCTCCCACTCACTGTGGAAACGTCTCCCACTCACTGTGGAAACATCTCCCATTCACTGTGGAAACGTCTCCCACTCACTGTAGAAACGTCTCCCACTCACTGTGGAAACATCTCCTACTCACTGTGGAAACATCTCCTACTCACTGTGGAAACATCTCCTACTCACTGTGGAAACATCTCCTACTCACTGTGGAAACATCTCCCACTCACTGTGGAAACATCTCCCACTCACTGTGGAAACATCTCCCACTCACTGTGGAAACGTCTCCTAC
>NW_013957466.1:1643-2399 GCF_001266775.1 Austrofundulus limnaeus
TCTCCCACTCACTGTAGAAACGTCTCCCACTCACTGTGGAAACATCTCCCACTCACTGTAGAAAAATCTCCCATTCACTGTAGAAACGTCTCCCGCTCACTGTGGAAACGTCTCCCGCTCACTGTAGAAACATCTCCCACTCACTGTAGAAACATCTCCCACTCACTGTGGAAACGTCTCCCACTCACTGTAGAAACATCTCCCACTCACTGTGGAAACGTCTCCCACTCACTGTAGAAACATCTCCCACTCACTGTAGAAACATCTCCCACTCACTGTAGAAACGTCTCCCACTCACTGTGGAAACGTCTCCCACTCACTGTAGAAACGTCTCCCACTCACTGTGGAAACATCTCCCACTCACTGTAGAAAAATCTCCCATTCACTGTAGAAACGTCTCCCGCTCACTGTGGAAACGTCTCCCGCTCACTGTAGAAACATCTCCCACTCACTGTAGAAACATCTCCCACTCACTGTGGAAACGTCTCCCACTCACTGTAGAAACATCTCCCCCTCACTGTGGAAACATCTCCCACTCACTGTAGAAACATCTCCCACTCACTGTGGAAACGTCTCCCGCTCACTGTAGAAACATCTCCCACTCACTGTAGAAACGTCTCCCACTCACTGTGATAACATCTCCCACTCACTGTGGAAACATCTCCCACTCACTGTGGAAACATCTCCCATTCACTGTAGAAACATCTCCCATTCACTGTGGAAACATCTCCCATTCACTGTAGAAACATCTCCCAT
>NW_013957467.1:0-562 GCF_001266775.1 Austrofundulus limnaeus
TGGACATGTCTCCTACAGGCTGAAGGCTCTGAGGGACATGGACATGTCTCCTACAGGCTGAAGGCTCTGAGGGACATGGACATGTCTCCAACAGGCTTGACATGTCTCCTACAGGCTGAAGGCTCTGAGGGACACGGACATGTCTCCTACAGGCTGAAGGCTCTGAGGGACATGGACATGTCTCCAACAGGCTGAAGGCTCTGAGGGACATGGACATGTCTCCTTCAGGCTGAAGGCTCTGAGGGACATGGACATGTCTCCAACAGGCTGAAGGCTCTGAGGGACATGGACATGTCTCCTACAGGCTGAAGGCTCTGAAGGACATGGACATGTCTCCTACAGGCTGAAGGCTCTGAGGGACATGGACATGTCTCCTGCAGGCTGAAGACTCTGAGGGACATGGACATGTCTCCAACAGGCTGAAGGCTCTGAGGGACATGGACATGTCTCCTACAGGCTGAAGGCTCTGAAGGACATGGACATGTCTCCAACAGGCTGAAGGCTCTGAGGGACATGGACATGTCTCCAACAGGCTGAAGGCTCTGAAGGACATGGACATGTC
>NW_013957467.1:1562-2399 GCF_001266775.1 Austrofundulus limnaeus
TCAGAGCCTTCAGCCTGTTGGAGACATGTCCATGTCCTTCAGAGCCTTCAGCCTGTTGGAGACATGTCCATGTCCCTCAGAGCCTTCAGCCTGTTGGAGACATGTCCATGTCCTTCAGAGCCTTCAGCCTGTAGGAGACATGTCCATGTCCCTCAGAGCCTTCAGCCTGTTGGAGACATGTCCATGTCCTTCAGAGCCTTCAGCCTGTAGGAGACATGTCCATGTCCCTCAGAGCCTTCAGCCTGTTGGAGATATGTCCATGACCCTCAGAGCCTTCAGCCTGTTGGAGACATGTCCATGTCCTTCAGAGCCTTCAGCCTGTAGGAGACATGTCCATGTCCCTCAGAGCCTTCAGCCTGTTGGAGACATGTCCATGTCCTTCAGAGCCTTCAGCCTGTAGGAGACATGTCCATGTCCCTCAGAGCCTTCAGCCTGTAGGAGACATGTCCATGTCCTTCAGAGCCTTCAGACTGTTGGAGACATGTCCATGTCCCTCAGAGCCTTCAGCCTGCAAAACATGTCCATGTCCCTCAGAGCCTTCAGCCTGTTGGAGACATGTCCATGTCCTTCAGAGCCTTCAGCCTGTTGGAGACATGACCATGTCCTTCAGAGCCTTCAGCCTGTTGGAGACATGTCCATGTCCCTCAGAGCCTTCAGCCTGTAGGAGACATGTCCATGTCCCTCAGAGCATTCAGCCTGTTGGAGACATGTCCATGTCCCTCAGAGCCTTCAGCCTGTTGGAGACATGTCCATGTCCCTCAGAGCCTTCAGCCTGTTGGAGACATGTCCATGTCCCTCAGAGCCTTCAGCCTGTTGGAGACATGTCCATGCCCCTCA
>NW_013957468.1:0-1399 GCF_001266775.1 Austrofundulus limnaeus
GTGAGACAGGTGTGTTTTCAGTGAGACAGGTGTGAGACAGGTGTGTTTTAAGTCAGACGGGTGTGTTTTTAGTGAGACAGGAGTGAGACGGGTGTGAGAGAGGAGTGAGACACGTGTGTTTTTAGTGAGACAGGTGTGAGACAGGAATGAGATGTGTGTTTTCAGTGAAACAGGTGTGTTTTCAGTGAGACAGGTGTGAGACAGGAGTGAGACAGGTGTGTTTTCAGTCAGACAGGTGTGAGACAGGAGTGGGACAGGTGTGTTTTCAGTCAGACAGGTGTGTTTTCAGTGAGACAGGTGTGAGACAGGAGTGAGACAGGTGTGTTTTCAGTGAGACAGGTGTGTTTTCAGTGAGACAGGTGTGTTTTTAGTGAGACAGGTGTGTTTTCAGTGAGACAGGCATGAGACAGGTGTGTTTTCAGTGAGACAGGCATGAGACAGGTGTGTTTTCAGTGAGACAGGTGTGAGACAGGAGTGAGACAGATGTGTTTTCAGTCAGACAGGTGTGTTTTTAGTGAGACAGGAGTGAGACAGGTGTCAGACAGGTGTGTTTTCAGTCAGACAGGTGTGTTTTCAGTCAGACAGGTGTGTTTTCAGTCAGACAGGTGTGTTTTTAGTGAGACAGGTGTTTTCAGTGAGACAGGAGTGAGACAGGTGTGAGACAGGAGTGAGACGTGTGTTTTCAGTCAGACAGGTGTGTTTTCAGTGAGACAGGTGTGTTTTGAGTGAGACAGGAGTGAGACAGGCGTGTTTTTAGTGAGACAGATGTGAGACAGGTGTTTTTAGTGAGACAGGTGTGAGACAGGTGTTTTTAGTGAGACAGGTGTGAGACAGGTGTGGGACAGTCACAGAGGTTCTGTTTTGTGGTTTCAGTGTAAAGTCGGTCCAGCAGCAGGACGCCGGTCAGTACTGGTGTGAGGTGGAACACCAGGGTCAGACGTTCTCCTCGGACCGGGCCTGGGTCACAGTTGAAGGTTGGACCCTGAACGTACCACGATGACTCACTTCCTGTTTCTGGTTCCTCACCTGCTGGTTTTGTCTCTCAGGTGTTCCTCACTTCACCGAGGAGCCTCAGGATGTGGCCGTGTTCCCCAACACTCCCTTCAACCTGTCCTGCTCTGCCGTCGGCCCACCAGAACCTGTGGAGGTGCTGTGGTGGCTGGGAGGAGTCCAGAAGGGGGACCCCAAACTGTCCCACTCTGTCCTCCGTGTCCCAGGTCAGTCGAGAAGGGGGGTCTCTGCAGAACATGTTGTCCTGTAGGCGGAGATGGCCCAAATCATGATTGGCCGAGGTCTTGATGTGGGCGGAGATGGCTAAAAAAATTAGTTAAAAATCAATATTTTTTTACAGGCTGGTCAGGGATGTTTTGACCGAGCTGTATGTTACACATCCTTTCAC
>NW_013957469.1:0-1398 GCF_001266775.1 Austrofundulus limnaeus
AGATTACTCTGAAGGATCCTGAATAGCTCTTCATAAGTACTAGTATGAGGAGCTGTTAAATAAAAGGTCTCTTTTTGGTGAGCTGAGCCAAATAAGCCATATCCCAGAAAACAGTCTTAAATCCCATCATTCCTGTGTCCACTATAGTTTTACAAGTCCGAGTAAATTTTAAGTTTTTGCTACTCTGGTTCAAACTATCCACAGAGCTGGTATGTTTGTTTCATTTGCTTAGTTTGCCACTTGGAATTAACATTTTTTTTTCTTAATGTGTTTTAGTTTGAATAAGATTAATTGAATAATTAAATCACGATGAATGATTTCACTTTGCTTATACTTCAATGAGTTGAGTTAGGTTTATACAAGTTTATTGTATTTGGTAATCTGAATAGTTATTTTGATGTAATATATTTTGTTTTCAACATCTGTTCAATATCAGTATCTTTTGGGATTAATAATATATTTTTTTTCATTTGAATCATCTTTATCAATCCACATCAACCTCAATAAGGATTAATGAATGGAGTTGGTCAGTGTCCTCTGTTGAAGTCTATGACTTACCAAGTTTAGGCACATCGAAGAAAACCAAAATAAGAAGCTCTACGGCTGAGAATGATCTCTGCTTTGCTTCTTTCATCCAAATTTATGGTGCATTCCATTTACATCATATTCTGGAACTGGGAAGTGGTAGTGACTTAATTTCCCAACAAACAATATGAAACCGCATTCCAGTTAGCCCAAGGCGATTGTATTGCTGCCGCTAACCTAGCTACAACGCGTTTACTATAAACAATGACAAAAAGAGAGCTCTACTATGAATGTCATGCAAATAAACATTGATTTTAATACTGTACGTACAGTATGCATAAAAAATGCACTGCTTGTATGAGTGATTAAACATGCTCAAAACATAAAGAACAATTAACAGTAAAAGTTATGGAGTTAACCGTCTAAAGTTGTGAGTAGCCACCATCTTGAACTCGAAGTGGGTAGTTGCAGCCACTATGACTACAAATGGGATTTTCCACTGGAGGGGGCATTCCAGATCAAATTTTAAAAAATGGGAACAAGTACCTTTCCACTGCGACTGAAATGCACCATTACCTGCCTGTCTGCTCTCCACCATGCTTCTCGTTTTTCTCGCCGTCTGTCTCCTTCTTGTTCCACAGACTCCTGGAAGACACGCCTCCTCTCTGTCATGTCTTTAGAAAGATGTTTGGCCCACATGCAGAACACTCAGGAGACAAGGAAAGTCCAAAAAGTTTATTTACAAATAATAAGCAAATAAATTGAGAATCTCCTTCTGGGGCTGGAGACCCGGGGGGAGGGAATCACTGAAGGCAGAGGAGAATCTGATGAGAAACACAAAAATACTGATTGAATGATGAGGAACCACAAAAA
>NW_013957470.1:0-897 GCF_001266775.1 Austrofundulus limnaeus
GATGATGATGATGATGATGATTATGATGATGTGATTTTTTTTTTTTTTGTGCTTATGCTAACGGTTATTACCTGAATGAGATCGGAGTGCAATTCTAGCTGAGCTGCAAAAAGAGAGGAAAAAAATGTGAGGACATTTTTTGGGGTTGCTGGCACCCACTCCACTTGTTGAATCCACTCTGCTGATGTCTGCATTTGTTTATTACATTGAATTTTGCACGAGAATTTGATGCACATCACTAACGTTTAAATATTTGCTTGCTGGTTGGATTTTTTTGAAAATTCAACAATTGCAGAAAGATAAAGTGAAAAACAACTTCTATTCGGTTTTACTTGCACTAGTTATATATGTGTTCTGTTATTTTACATAAGATGGGTGCCCACAACCTTTACAAAGAGTAGAACAATAAACAGAACAAGAAGAACAGCGTAATGTTTTACTAAGGCAAGTCTTTATGAAGAGAACGGCCATTCATACAGATTTTTTTTCTACTTACTGGAACTTCAGAAACACACAAAATACATCAAACTACTGGTGAATAGTTCATCACTAAACTCACACAACTTATTGAGCCGGAGTGTAAAACCAAAAATTGATGAGTGAATTGTCTGATCTCAGCTGTAAAAATATGCTGAAGACAACTACATCAAAGCTGGAAAGCTCATGGGGATGTATGCATATCAAAACCATGCAAATGCATAAATGATTTGTGATATCTTGAACTGATCAAGTCAAAACTTTCAGCAAGGTTTCATGGTAAAAGTAAAATTAGTTCAATTGAATATTATCTAGAATGAAACAACTTCAAATATTGATGGGACACCACAGAGCCCAGACTTTACTAAGCCTGTTATAATACTGTATGATATGATATGAAATGATATGAAATGATATGAA
>NW_013957470.1:1897-2398 GCF_001266775.1 Austrofundulus limnaeus
ATTATTATTATTATTATTTGCCTGCCTCAGTTAGAAGAAGGACGCACGGGCAGTGATCCTGAAAACTCGCGCATCTGTCTAATTTCCCTCCTTTTTCTTTATTTTCTGCATCATGTACTTTTATTTGCGCTCGTTCCGTCCCTGTTTGCGGCCTCATTACAGCAGCGCGTTAACGAGGCTACGGTTCGGCGGCGCCGCGGCACACCTGGTGCCGCCGCGGCGCGCGGGAGGCGGGGCGGGGCGGGGCGCGCGGAATCCTTCAACACTTCCGGGTGTTTAGCAAACAACTCAGAAGAGCCAAAGAAGCAGAAGGATGAAGCTGTCAGAAATGTGAAGATTCAGGCAGCAAATTAACAGGAATTGAAATGTTTGACCAGCGGTTCCCAAAACGTGGGTCGAGGCCCGACTGTGGGTCGTGAGACGTGAACTGTTGGGTCAGAGATCATTTCCATTAAAAAAGTGTGTGTGTGTGTGTGTGTGTGTGTGTGTGTGTGTGTGTGT
>NW_013957471.1:0-345 GCF_001266775.1 Austrofundulus limnaeus
CCCCCCAAGAGTCGCCTCTAGGCAGCTTAGACTGTTTCTCTGGATGTTTCTTAAAAACGTCCGAAATAAGAGTAGGATCCAAAATAAAAGTCCTAGGGATCCAGGATCTCTCCTCGGGTCCATATCCTTCCCAATCTACCAAAAACTGTAGTCCACGTCCTCTCTTGCGGACATCAAGGATCCCTCTAACAGTGTAGATGGGTTGGTTGTCTAACAACCGTGGAGGAGAAGGTCTCGTTCTGCCAGTGTTCAGAGGGCTCTGGATGAAAGGTTTGATCAGTGACACATGAAAAGTAGGATGTATTCTCATGGATTTGGGGAGTTGGAGTCTGACAGCAGAAGGAT
>NW_013957471.1:1246-2136 GCF_001266775.1 Austrofundulus limnaeus
AGGGTAATGGAGTTCCTTTGTTTACTTCTTTCACGGAGGCGGTTGTCAATCCATACCGCCAGGGTAATCAAACTGTTCAAATCATCTGGTTCATCTCTGGTGGCTAGTTGATCCTGAATTATATCATTTAAAGAGTTTGTGAAAATACCTCGCAAGGCTTTGTCGTCCCAATCCGCTCTTTTGGCGGCGATCCGGAAATGAATAGAGAAGTCCGCCACTGATTGGTTCCCTTGCCGAAGCGACAGTAGTTCCTTAGCTGCAGTTTCCTGGTGGAGTGGAAGTTCAAAAACTCTTCGAAAATCACTGAGGAATGTGGAGAAAGAGCAGTGGTCAATGGATAGATCATGGAAATAAGCATCAGCCCATCTTAAAGCCTCTCCCTGGAGTGCTGTAATGATGTAAGTAATACGAGCGGAGTCTGATGCGAATGTAGCTGGAGCTCTGCTAAATGCTAGTTTACATTGTAATAAGAATCCACCAAACTGTTCAGGGTTACCAGAAAATAGTTGGCTCGGACGGATTTCAGGTTCTCGGAGGGAAGCTGTAGGCAGATTAGAACCCGCTGGAGCTGGGTTTGTGATTATGGCTGAGGGGGAAGAAGAGTTGGTTAATTCTTGTTTCAAGGAGAAAATCATACCACCCAGTTCTTTTAAATTGTCCGCGAATTCCTTTTGTTGGAACATTATTTGTTGTAATGAATTATCATTTTTTGTTATGCGTTCTCCTTGGAGAGATAAAGAATCAAGGATTTGTTTATTGTCTGGTATGCTGTGAGTACTCATGCTGGCCGGATTATTCTATCAGGTTTAGGTGTAAAGTTTAGTACTCAATTTCAAGCAATACCAGACAATACTCGGAGACAGGGTAAGAAGATAAGTGAGTTTATTTAC
>NW_013957472.1:0-1084 GCF_001266775.1 Austrofundulus limnaeus
ACACACACACACACACACACACACACACACACACACACACACACATGCACACAATACAATATGTTACAATATACAATAGGTTATCTTTTTGTTTTGTTTTATTTTCAGTGTTAAGGAAGCTACAATTCCTTGCTAAACCTGAATATTATGGATGCACAGCCACTGTTCATAGAAGAAAATGAGGGCTTTAGGGGTTTTGTTAACTTCCTAGATCCCTTATACACAGTCCTAAGAAGGAAGGCTTTGAAGGTCATGTTACAAACAAAATACAGTATAACAAAAGACCATGCTGTGGCACACATCTCAAACTCCACAGTCAGCTCATCAGCTGATACACTATGTGGACCTCAATAAATATGGATGTATATTTGTCTGTGACTTGTCATTCCATCACAGAAGAGGATAAGTTGTTCACAATTATTTTAAGCATAACAAAATTCCCCTAAGCCCATACTGCAGCAAACATAGCTGAGCCTAAAGACACAAATAGCACAATGACGAATCAGACGACAAAAAAAGTCACAGTTGCATCACCAAATATGACTGTGTGTGCCAATACTGATGGTGTGCCACATAATTTGCTTTGCCCACGTTAAATCTTGTGGCAAAAAAATGCAATTATTTCAAAGATCAGCCATTGACAATATTTGTAATAGGGCACATAGAAGTGTTGGTCATTTTAAATCTAGATTTACATCCTATACATCCTAAGAGAAGATGTAAGAAGTACAGTGTCAGATGAGATAACCCAAGCACAAACTTTTCCAAGAGGTTGAAAACCATTGGAACTGCACCTTCACAATGCTCCAGAGGTTGTATGAGCAAAGGGAGTCACTGGATGCAGTCCATTGTACTTTAAATACAACCCTCGTTCCATTCTCTGCTGAGGATTATGACACAATAAATCAGTGTTCGTCTGTGCTCTTGCTATTCCACCAAGCTACTGAGGAGATGTCTTTAGAAGAGAAAGTCTCTGGATCAAAAGTGATCCATCTTTACCCGCTTCTTCCTTACCATGGTGTGTGTGTGTGTGTGTGTGTGTGTGTGTGTGTGTGTGTGTGTGTGTGTGTGTGTGTGTGTGTGT
>NW_013957472.1:2084-2397 GCF_001266775.1 Austrofundulus limnaeus
GGCTGGGTCCTCATGAGGACCCAGCCCATGAATTGAGACACAGCCCTTGTGAGAAAACAACAACTTCCTGTTACACTTCTTCTATCCATTAACTAAATAGTGAACAGTGCAAACCAGCGCCTCCAACTGGCCTAGAGAAAGAACAACACAAATAGTTCCAGTATGCACTCTAGTAACCTGGAGAGGGTTCATCTCACCAGTGTTGTCTCCAGACCAACAGCTTCTGTGACCTCTTGGACGGTCATGTGAATGGACATTTTTTACACTGTGAGTGCAATTGCAGAAATAAGATAAGATAAGATAAGATATTCCT
>NW_013957473.1:0-535 GCF_001266775.1 Austrofundulus limnaeus
ATAATAATCCTTATAAGCCTTATTTCTAACCTTTAGACTGGGTGCAGTTTTCCACACAGTTTAACCCCTCATGTTACTGTGGAGGTGTGTGGTGAAAGGAGGCGGAGCTGCAACCTGTTAACTCAATAAAAACAGTCCTCTGCTGTATTTTAGGCTGTGTTCTTCCTGTCTGGTTGATGATGCTCCAGACTCAGAGACAGTGTCAAACTGTTGTTTCCTGACGGCTCAGATTAGAAGGAAGCCCCGCCCTCCACTCACAGCTCTGTGTGAGCCTCATGCAGACAAAAAGCTCAGTTTCTCTTCCTCTTCCTGTGGAGAACAGGGGGAAGTTGTGGCTCTGATGTGGTCGTTTAAAATGTTCACAACTAAACCACACGTGAGATGGACCGAAGAGGAACGAAGAGGTTTCAGACAGAAACTCAAGCAGGAGGCTCAGAAAGAAGAGAGCTGCTCTAATCCAGAATAAAACCAACCAAGCATCAGACCGAGTCTGAAGGTGTTTCAGTGTCAGACCTGATCCTGATCCTGATCCTGA
>NW_013957473.1:1535-2397 GCF_001266775.1 Austrofundulus limnaeus
TATCTATAGAGTTTACCAAACGAAGAGCAGGTTTTAAAGCAGCTGCCCAGGTGGCACTAGCAGGGCTCCGTACACACTCCTCTCCTGTATGAATGACGAGCTGATGAGTGCGGTCTTACCGTTGTTTGTTAGCAGGAGTAGGTCCTGACTGTGGCAGTGTCCAGCCTCTGCACAGACTGACCTCCTGAGTGTCCATGTAGGCAGAGATCACATGCAAACACATGCCGTTAGTCACAGCAGAGCAGAGTTAAAGAAGACGTGAGGTGGAACAGAACAGAAGCAGAGACATGCAGCCAGGTGAGACGCTCCTCCTGCTTACCGTCCATCGGGCTCCTCTTTGGCTGTGTGGAGGGAGACGCCACAGAGCTGCTCGTCACTCTGAAGTTGGCAGGGAGGGTATCTGACGCACCCAGCGACATCCCCCTCATGTCTTTGGGTCGGAACTTCTTCCTCCACGAAGGAGCACGCCGGAAGTTCTTCTCATCGTCCTGAAGGGGGAAGGTTTGGTCACTCTGGACTGAAGCTCATTTCTCTCACACACACACAGGTTTGTATTTCTGTGCTTATTAGGACCGTGTAGTGACTTCTGCAGTCGTCATACTTCAGTCCTAAACCCAACCCTGAACACAAACATGTTCTTCCACTATATTAGGACTAGGGGTGTAGGAAAATATCGATACACTGATATATATCAATATTTCATTTCCTGATACTGTATGTATTCCCTAAAGCACTGTATCCATTTTTAATTAAGGTTTAAAATGTCAGATTTTCTGCCAATGGTTCATTTTTATGTTGTAGTTCAGCCTCTGACCATCATAAGCTGCTGTTAAAAAACTCTAAAATAAATAAATAAATAAAT
>NW_013957474.1:0-733 GCF_001266775.1 Austrofundulus limnaeus
CAAATCTGCTTCTCTGAGACACAGGCAACAACACAAATCTGCTTCTCTCTGAGACACAAGTAACAACACAAATCTGCTTCTCTCTGAGACACAGGTAACACAAATCTGCTTCTCTCTGAGACACAGGTAACAACACAAATCTGCATCTCTCTGAGACACAGGCAACACAAATCCGCTTCTCTGAGACACAAGTAACAACACAAATCTGCTTCTCTCTGAGACACAAGTAACAACACAAATCTGCTTCTCTCTGAGACACAGGTAACACAAATCTGCTTCTCCCTTAGACACAAGTAACAACACAAATCTGCTTCTTCCTGAGACACAAGTTACAACACAAATCTGCTTCTCTGAGACACAAGTAACAACACAAATCTGCTTCTCTGAGACACAGGTAACACAAATCTGCTTCTCTGAGACACAGGTAACAACACAAATCTGCTTCTCCCTGAGACACAGGTAACAACACAAATCTGCTTCTCTCTGAGACACAAGTAACACAAATCTGCTTCTCCCTGAGACACAAATAACAACACAAATCTGCTTCTCTGAGACACAGGTAACACAAATCTGCTTCTCTGAGACACAGGTAACACAAATCTGCTTCTCTCTGAGACACAGGTAACACAAATCTGCTTCTCTCTGAGACACAGGTAACACAAATCTGCTTCTCTGAGACACAGGTAACAACACAAATCTGCTTCTCTCTGAGACACAGGCAACAACACAAATC
>NW_013957474.1:1733-2396 GCF_001266775.1 Austrofundulus limnaeus
GTGTTGTTACTTGTGTCTCAGGGAGAAGCAGATTTGTGATGTTACCTGTGTCTCAGAGAGAAGCAGATTTGTGTTACCTGTGTCTCAGAGAGAAGCAGATTTGTGTTGTTACCTGTGTCTCAGAGAGAAGCAGATTTGTGTTACCTGTGTCTCAGAGAGAAGCAGATTTGTGTTACCTGTGTCTCAGAGAGAAGCAGATTTGTGTTGTTACCTGTGTCTCAGAGGAGCAGATTTGTGTTGTTACCTGTGTCTCAGAGAGAAGCAGATTTGTGTTGTTACCTGTGTCTCAGAGGAGCAGATTTGTGTTACCTGTGTCTCAGAGAGAAGCAGATTTGTGTTGTTACCTGTGTCTCAGAGGAGCAGATTTGTGTTACCTGTGTCTCAGAGAGAAGCAGTTTTGTGTTGTTACCTGTGTCTCAGAGAAGCAGATTTGTGTTGTTACCTGTGTCTCAGAGAGAAGCAGATTTGTGTTACCTGTGTCTCAGAGAGAAGCAGATTTGTGTTACCTGTGTCTCAGAGAGAAGCAGATTTGTGTTGTTACCTGTGTCAGAGAGAAGCAGATTTGTGTTTTTACCTGTGTCAGAGAGAAGCAGATTTGTGTTTTTACCTGTGTCTCAGAGAGAAGCAGATTTGTGTTGTTACCTGTGTCAGAGAGAAGCAGAT
>NW_013957475.1:0-869 GCF_001266775.1 Austrofundulus limnaeus
TGCCTACACTGCCTATGCCACGGGCTGGTCCTGTTCATAACTCATCCTCTTGGGATGTATTGCTTTAGAACACCCACACAGCCTCTGATCAGCCAACATTTCTGGTTAAATATATGATCCAACTGACTCCCGCTGTTCTTTCAGCTGAAAAATGGAGGCGAGATCAAACTGGAGCCGCTGCCAGCGTCTCTGGCTCGATCCGTGACGGCCATCACCTCACAGGCCTCCGTAACCACGGTAACCATGGTGCCACTCAGCAGCAGCATCAGCGACGGTTTTCCTCCGGGGAAGTCCGCCGCCGTCCCGTACATCCCTGCCCAACAACAGGTTTCCAGCAGCGCCAACGTCCACCAGGAGAGGGCGCCGAAGTACTTCTCCCTGACTCAGGGGGGCCACCCAGAGCCCGAGCTCATCCCCTCCCCTCTCCTCCTTGAGAGGAGCCCAGAGACAGGAGGTCCCTCCTCCTCCTCCAGTCTCAAACAGCAGGAGGAGGCGGTGGCAGAGGGATGGAGGGAGCAGCGAGAGGAGGAGGCAGAGGTGGGGGGCAGACTGCAGGGAGGAGCCAGAGAAGGCAGCCTTCACTCCTCTGACAGAGACAGGGAGGACAGGCTGCAGCATCCTCAGCTCTCCGCCGAGTCGTCCTTCAGGAGAGGGGAGCCAGAGCCTCTGCCCGGCAGGGGGGCCACAGACCCCCAGGAGGGAAGAGAGAAGGGAGAGGAGGGGGGAGGAAGAGGAAAAAGAGGCCACCTGAGAGAGGCTGCAGCAGCTGAAGAGGTGAAGGGGAGCAGTGGCCGGAGCCAGGGAGGCGTCTCATCAGGTAGGAGGCATCTCCACAAAGAAAAGAGAAGTGTGTGTGTGTGTGTGTGTGT
>NW_013957475.1:1869-2396 GCF_001266775.1 Austrofundulus limnaeus
TGTGTCAAAATAAACTGACCAGTTTTCAAACTTGTGGTGATAAATGCACCTTTGTAAAAATGTGTACTTGGTCAGAAGAAAATTGTTTTTGCACAACAAATAAAATTGTGGTTGTTTTTAGGCAGCGGCCCGTTCCCTGCTCTGCTGGATCTGTACACGTTTGGTGGAGGTCTGTCAGAGAAAAGAGCTGCTCTGCTGGCCAGCCGAGGGTTTCTGGTTCTGACTGTATCTCTGTACGGATACAAAGACCAGCCGAAGAACGTCAAGGAAATTCATCTGGATTATTTTGAAGAAGCAATAAACTTTCTAAAAAACCAAGACAAGGTTGCTAATTTTAATTTAAATATATATTTTTACGTATTTTTTTTGTGGAAATATTTTTTAACCTTTAGTTTTCATCCTGTTGGTACATTGGATTATTACATCAGACTTTCAGAAGTCATTTTCATGTAATAATTTGTTTTTTCCACAGGTGGGCAGTAAAGGAGTTGGTATCATATCCATTTCAAAAAGTGGAGATCTTGCTC
>NW_013957476.1:0-883 GCF_001266775.1 Austrofundulus limnaeus
TATATATATATATATATTTGTTTTACTCATCTTCTGGTTCATTTCTGGACTAATGCTGAGGGTTAGGTTAATAGAGTGTAATATACAACAGGAAGCTGCTCAGTGTTTCAAGATTGGAGCCTTTATGCAGCACTGGAGCTAAACTTCCTAATTGGCTTCTCTGTGAAGATTTTTGCAGCTTCTGAATATTTTTTTAAAAAGTAGACCATTTGCATAGTTTTAGCAAAAAGAAGACCTGCTTATGGGACAACTTTAGAATATATGTGAACTTTGCCACTGCACGTCTGATTTAATGACACTAACTCTCTAAGGAAATTTTAACCGTCTTTTGAACTGCAGTTGCATCTCAGCTGGAGCCCAAAGCAACAGTGTCTGGTGAAATAGATACGTACAACACGTATTCTTTATTATCTTCAACATTTACTCTGTGCAAAACCTTTTTTTTATTTAGGTTGCACAGACCTAAGCGTGAAGCGTGGACATGCTGTGTGATAACCTTCTTCACAAACCACTCCAGTAATTACTCTGGTTAAAACAATGTTGTTTTTATCAGTCTCTGTCATGCTGTGTCTTTACACATAAATAACCTCGTAATGTTAAATAGATACCATCATGTTTGCATTCACTTGTTAACGTATATGTACGATTTTAATTAAGAGTGTAGCTATTAAAGCAAGAGACAGTACATTTGTCAAAAGTAAAATGGGTTTGAGGTGTGTACCACCCCAGCTGATGTTTATTATTCAAACATCTGTGGTGAGGACAAATAATATGTTTGTCTACTTTACAGTTAGCTAAAAAGAAAAAGGCTTTTAGTGCTGCCTTGTGATATAAAAGCTTTAAAACACACACACATACACACACACACACACACACACACACA
>NW_013957476.1:1883-2395 GCF_001266775.1 Austrofundulus limnaeus
GAATAAACCAATAATTAGTCTTTTGTAAACAGAATGATTAAGGTTTTTATATATATTTTTTTAATTTCCTGTATTTGTAACAATACTGATTTAACGTACAGTATATAAGGCATATTTTCATCACGTGTTGAAAAGAAATCTCTCTCAGACACCTATCCATCACCGACTTCAACACATTCTCTACAAGCTTCATAGCACCTGTCAAGTAGGAAGGATGTGTGGTTCTTTTGCCCTCTGTACTCTTATTGATAGAAAGTGAAAAGCAGGAGCAGCTGCTGTTATAATTCTTGACTTTACCAGCACGACTATAAAGCTAGCTGCCCCAGGAAAATGTATAGAAACAGACTTTTCTGTGGAGGGGCTTTAGGGTGTTAGGGCCTGATTTATGATCGTGACTTCATGATGAGGTGAAACCATACATTCTTTTTTTATCAATGATATCACAACTAGATATAAGAAAATAACAAATATATTGCACTCTATAAGGTATGTGGTGTGTTAAGGGTCACTTT
>NW_013957477.1:0-516 GCF_001266775.1 Austrofundulus limnaeus
ACACACGTCGCCCACCTGTAACCGTTTCCTCAACTCTTTGGGTAACAGTCCCGAACCTATGTGTTTAAAAACCAGCGGGGCCAGACATAAATTATCATCGCAGCCAGAGTGTATGTGTGCGCGCGACACGATGCTACCGACTCGATCATCGAGATTGATACGTAGATGTTGACTGTACGCGAGTCTCTCGTGCTTCAAAAGGGCACATATTGAAGTCATTTTGTGCTATGTTTTTTTTTAATAAAACCATCTATAAAACCAAAAGACACACGTTGGTTGATGTTGACATTAGTATATTTTATTTAATCATCAGTTTACAAACACAATACACACAAACAAAAAAAAACCCTCGTTAAACGGCGTGTTCAGGCGTGTTCAACCACGGCCGAGATGAAATCCTCGACCAATCTGGAACGGTCTCCCTCGCCTCCGGAAACGCGACTTGTATTGCTCAAACCCGCCTGGATGCGTACCGGGTCCTCGGTTTGTAACACGGGAGCCTTGGTGTCGTTGACC
>NW_013957477.1:1516-2395 GCF_001266775.1 Austrofundulus limnaeus
GCCGCATATACATCCTGTCTCCTTTGGTATGATGAAGGAGCGATTTAGTCATGAGCGTTTCGTTGAGTTTGTCGGTCGGATTAAACGCGTGTTAGACGACGTTTCAAATTTACGCGATCCCATTAGGTTTTTGTTGAGTCGGTCGGATTAGCACTTTTAATAACACCAGAGGGCTGTCTTACGCAACCCTGTTATTAAATTGTTTTTTTCCGTAGAGACGGAACATAGGGTCGGTCGGGATAAGAGCCAAAGTAAATGAAAATAACACCAGAGGGCTGTCTTACGCAACCCTGTTATTAAATTGTTTTTTCCGTAGAGACGGAACATAAGGTCGGTCGGGATAAGAGCCAAAGTAAATAAAAATAACACCAGAGGGCGGTTTAGTCTTACGCAACCCTGTTATTAAATTGTTCTTTTTTCCGTAGAGACGGAACATAGGGTCGGTCGGGATAAGAGCCAAAGTAAATAAAAATAACACCAGAGGGCGGTTTAGTCTTACGCAACCCTGTTATTAAATTGTTTTTTCCGTAGAGACGGAACATAGGGTCGGTCGGGATAAGAGCCAAAGTAAATAAAAATAACACCAGAGGGCGGTTTAGTCTTACGCAACCCTGTTATTAAATTGTTTTTTCCGTAGAGACGGAACATAAGGTCGGTCGGGATAAGAGCCAAAGTAAATAAAAATAACACCAGAGGGCTGTCTTACGCAACCCTGTTATTAAATTGTTTTTTCCGTAGAGACGGAACATAAGGTCGGTCGGGATAAGAGCCAAAGTAAATAAAAATAACACCAGAGGGCGGTTTAGTCTTACGCAACCCTATCATATTTCGTCGACTCGGTCGGTCGGAAACTGAATAGTACACACGAGAACCAATGGT
>NW_013957478.1:0-499 GCF_001266775.1 Austrofundulus limnaeus
GACATGAGGAGGACTACCTGGGGCAAATACACCTGTGTAGGAGGCAGAGTGGCAGAGGTGGAGCTCACTGCTGCTGCTGCTGCCTCGGCTGCTTTGGCCTCTGCTGGAAACCAGAAGAGAGTCAAGTTAGCATGGCTGTAACTGTTAGCATGGCTGTAACTGTTAGCATGGCTTTAACAACATGGCTGTAACTGTTAACATGGCTGTAACTGTTAGCATGGCTGTAACTGTTAGCATGGCTGTAACTGTTAACATGGCTGTAACTGTTAGCATGGCTGTAACTGTTAGCATGGCTGTAACTGTTAGCATGGCTGTAACTGTTAGCATGGCTTTAACAACATGGCTGTAACAACATGGCTGTAACTGTTAGCATGGCTGTAACTGTTAACATGGCTGTAACTGTTAACATGGCTGTAACTGTTAACATGGCTGTAACTGTTAACATGGCTGTAACTGTTAACATGGCTGTAACTGTTAGCATGGCTGTAACTGTTAACAT
>NW_013957478.1:1303-1951 GCF_001266775.1 Austrofundulus limnaeus
CATAAGAATAGCACCTTAAAGAAAATCAATATTTTCATATCATCCCTGTCGTCATGTTTGTAGAAATGAAACATTAAAGTAGAAACAATCAGAGAGCCTGTCAGAGTTTGTCCTACAGAACCCACACTCAGCTGCAGTAAATGAGACACCAAAGGGTTTGATTCATTTTAAATCTCTGAGCCTGACACACTCACCTGCTGCAGAGGAGGGCAGGTCTGGGTCATGAGGGGGCTGCTGACCCACAGGAGCAGAATAAGGAGGTGGAGGGACGTAGCTGGCAGAAGCATCAAAGGCCGGGGGGATTGGGTAGAACCCACCTGAACAGAAGGACAAACATGAACATGAAGCAGCAAACGAGTTCATCTGAGGACAGACACTGATTACACTGTAGCAGCATTTGTTTCAGCTCCTACCTGAAGGTGGCATGGGGTAAGAGTAGCAGGGGGGAGGTCCTTGGGGGTACATTCCATTAGCAGGAGGAGGAGGGTAAGCATAGGCTCCATTAGCCATGTAGGGGCAGCCTCCAAAGCCAGGAGTCACAGGTTGTCCTTTAGAGGCTGAAACATTACAACGTCACCAGTAAACTTATTTATTACGCAAAAATACCTATTTATAACGCAAAAATACTTATTTATAATGCAAAAAATA
>NW_013957478.1:2951-3199 GCF_001266775.1 Austrofundulus limnaeus
GTGAACTGAAAACATAATGATTATCAGGAGGAGGTTCTGCTGCTCTCTGGTGGGGGGTGGGGCTCGTCACTCATGTTTTGTTTACACTGTAATATACACTCTAACAAGTTTTTACTTTTACATAAAACTCATGACAAAGTTGCCTAAAAACCTTTCATACTCTGTATAACACAAACGCGTGCACACATATCTACCTTTGTACCGGCTGCTGTGTTAGCTTCCTGCTAGCTGTGAGGAGGTCTTTCCTC
>NW_013957479.1:0-300 GCF_001266775.1 Austrofundulus limnaeus
AGGTGTTTAACCAATAATGTAGGTGTTTAAACCAGAAACTGTCATAACAACAACCAGATAAACACAGAGAAACTCTTTCTAACTCAATACTTTCTTTAAACAAAGTTTAAACTCACAGTTTAGTCTCTGAATGTCTCCGTGTGTTCCAGGTCCAAAATGGAGGCTGAACTCTGAAACTTTCAGTTTCATTTAAAAGAGGAGGTTTTTTTTTTTTATTAAACTAGAAGTGAATTTAAAAGAGAAGTTGCTCACCTGACTGGCTCCACCCAGTCCTCTGCAGGTCTCTGCAGCCAGCAGGGG
>NW_013957479.1:1327-1705 GCF_001266775.1 Austrofundulus limnaeus
GTTAGGACATGGATGGACAGATATTTTACTGACAGATATTTTACTAACAGATATTTTACTAACAGATATTTTACTAACAGATATTTTACTAACAGATATTTTACTGACAGATATTTTACTGACAGATATTTTACTAACAGATATTTTACTAACAGATATTTTACTAACAGATATTTTACTGACAGATATTTTACTGACAGATATTTTACTGACAGATATTTACTGACAGATATTTTACTGACAGATATTTACTGACAGATATTTTACTGACAGATATTTACTGACAGATATTTTACTAACAGATATTTTACTAACAGATATTTTACTAACAGATATTTTACTAACAGATATTTTACTAACAGATATTTTACTGACAGG
>NW_013957479.1:2705-3421 GCF_001266775.1 Austrofundulus limnaeus
CAGTTCTAAAGTCAGCCTCACTGCAGGAAATGCTTAGTAAAGGCTTGATGTCATCAGAATGGGCTGTAAAATGTGAAAACCTGGATCTGGCTGCTAAGAACATCAATGTAGACAGTGTATTTCCTGTGACTTTTGGAGAGAACAAAGTCCCTCAACGTTGGTATTTTTTTTCCATCTTCACAAATGAAACTGACAGCTGGTGTCAATTTGGAAGAACAAGAGTTGTTTTGGATTCAGTGGCTGGAAAATGGAACTGCCAATGCAAGGGAAGTGGAAAATCCCATCGGTGCATTCACAGAATGATGTCAATGTGGTGGATTTACCAGGAGTCACCAAACACTGTGATGATGCAGTCAGATGTGCAGATTGATGATATAGAAGACTTAGAAACTCACATGCTATACAGTACCATCTATTCTGCAGAGCAAAAAATGACTACACAAAAAATATGATCAATGACTGTCTACATATATACGCATAAGCGTATCCCTTGCCTACAGGACTTACCAATAAAATTAAGAACATGTGAGGAAGTGCCACCAACATGCTTTTTGCCTTCTGAAAGCACCTGTCCATACTGTCCAGGACCTACCCCTCCACAGCTTAGTCCATCCAAGATAGTCACCTCACAAGCCATGGTTTATGGCATTAGTTATGTCAAAAAAGGTGAATATAAAGCTTTCCTCTGCATTGTTTTGGATATATAAGCCATATTT
>NW_013957480.1:0-626 GCF_001266775.1 Austrofundulus limnaeus
TGTGTGTGTGTGTGTGTGTGTGTGTGTGTGTGTGTGTGTGTGTGTGTTTAGGACTTCAGTGTTTGTACCATTATTTGCTTTTATGTCAAATTTCTTTGACCAACCGTTCATCCTGTTTTACAACATTTGGAATAGATCTTGTTCCATCATCAAGTACTTTGAGCAGAAACATTCAAACACTTTTAGACCCTGATGACATAAATCTTTGGTTTGGACTGAAATTGTTTAGATTTTTTTTGTTGTTGTTGTTTTTGCCAGACCCCTGCCAAATAAGGCATGTTTTTGTCCTGTGTCGCAGAGTGAAGAGGGGACTTGGAAATACCCTCCGTCCGTCCGTCTTGTGAACTGAATAACTTGAAAAATAAGTGAGGTATCAACTTCAATTTTGGTGCGTGGCTGCATCTAGGCCAGACGTCTGCAACCTTTACAACTAAAAGAGCCTTTTCTGCTCCTTGGCTCACTAATAAAATGTCTCCAGAGCCTCAAAACATACTACAACAGTAATTATCACATGGTGGCCCGTGGGCTACTTTGAGTTTGTTGAAGAGGTGGTTTCTGGTCAGTGGGGATGACTTCATACAAAATATAATAACTATACATATACATATACATATATATATATATAT
>NW_013957480.1:1626-2394 GCF_001266775.1 Austrofundulus limnaeus
GTGCCAGTATGATTAATATTTAAGCAGACAGGTGGTGATTTTTAGGGTTAAATTAGGGAGTAAGAGGTAAAAAGGTCAGGGGAGGGCCTACGTGACTTCTTAGCCCCGGGGCCTACCTGCGGGTTGAGCGGCCCTGGTGATGTATCAAGGTCGGGCCAGTTAGCACCAACCATGCATCATAAAAATGTGTGTCTGTCTGGCGCTCTGCCTGTTATTTCACAACAACCATGATAAACTCCACTCAGCAACATGTCAGCAACAAATCGCTCCTAACAGCGTTTAAAGAATGAGCGGTGTCAGCAGCAAGGAGAAAGATTTAGTGGGAGTTATGCAGAACATTCCACACATCCACTTTGGAGAGTTCTCTTTTATTTATTAGCCTGTCGTCTCACAGCACTGAGGTGTGTTGATGATCCCCTGCAGCTTTATAATCTCAACACATGAAGATTGCAGGCCTTCATGTAAACACACGTTTGTTATGCAAGTGTGTGTGTGTCTGGAGTGTCGGTTGTAACGCCACAAAAAGTGAAAATCCAGAAACTAGTTAGTATGAATTATGACAACAGGAAGATATTCTGATCTTATCTGGTGTTTTTGAGGTGTGCAGAACCAGAACTTGATTACTATGATTGACTGATAGTTAGGTTTTATTAAGCGAAACAGTTATATGCGTGTCTTGATTTACTAATCAAGCTGCATAATCTGAAGTGTGTCTTTATTATAAACCAAGAAACTAAGGCTCTCTTCTAAATCGCTACAATTATAGAT
>NW_013957481.1:0-1394 GCF_001266775.1 Austrofundulus limnaeus
GGGGGGGGGGGGTCAGAATTTGTGTTCAACAGGAAAACAAGTAAAAAAAAACAGCTGTAGTGTCATTTCTGCTGTACAAACAGAAAGCAGATTTCTTGTCAGTTACTAAAAACTGAAAATTTGCGAGTTTGATTTGAACAAATCGTGAATTTTTAATTTCTAATGCTTTTATTTCGCTTTTACCGCTCAAGACAAGCAGGTTTTATAACAAAATATGAGATTCTAAATCAACCAAACACGGATAATTAAATCCTGTTTAACCAATTTGCACTAAAACCCATATTTGAAAAAAGCAGGAGGCCTTATTTAATTTTATTTTAAAAAAAATTAAACGCACTTTAAGATTTTTTTATTCAGTGCACTTTTATAACATTCTGAAATCTAATAAACTCATAACTATTCAGTGAGAAAACGTTTAGATAGTATAGTTTATGTTTAATCAACCAAGTTTAATGACTAAAATAAATTGCATAAATGCAACATTTTATTTTATTTTATTTTTACGATGATACAAATTTTAAAACCTAAAAGATTGCTTTCTTGTCATCATAATCTGACTGGAACCTGAACCTGCGAGTCGCGGTGTGGTGGAATGTCCTGCATGTTTGTGTTTACAGTCAGGTTCATAACAAAACAACGTTTTTAGGATTGTGGGAGCAGCAGAGGTCAGAGGTCAGCAAACTGCAGCACGAAGGCTTTAGTTTGATGTGTGACTCTCTGATTAACCAAACACAATCATTTTTTCAACATGACCTGAGTCTAAAAGGTGCAGTGCGACGTACAACAAATGCAAGGCCTTTAACTCATCATCATCGATATAAAAATAAACACTTAAATGTGAGTGCCTGTGTTTTAAAGCTATATTTCCTGCCGCAGCAAATATTCAGAAAAAGAAAAACTCAGTTTTTTTTCCTCCTCCTGTCAGTGGGGGTTGTGTGTGTGTGTGTGCGTGTGTGTGTGTGGGGGGGATGTGATCAGAGATGCTCAGGAAGTGAGGAACACATTGATTTGAGTGTGTTCCAAACACAGACTGGCCCTGGCAAGGTTGTTATAACAGTCGGTGGGGTCTATACAATCACTTAATTACCAAAGCTGTCAGTCAAACAGGGCCGCTGCTGGCTCCATCCATGGCTGCGAGCGGCGTTCCACTAGCAGCCCTCCTGAGTGATTGATCCATGCTGATGGCGCCGCAAAAATAATTACGAGTCGTCTCCTGATGTGTGATCCTGCGCCACATTCACGCTTCACAAAGGTAATCGGGGGGATCAGGAAGGGTCAGTGCCATTTCCTATTACCTGGAGTCCGAGCAAAAAGGGTAAAACAATGCAAACAGAGCAGAGCGGTGTGTGTGTGTGTGTGGGGGGGGGGGGGGTCAGAATTTGTGTTCAACAGGA
>NW_013957482.1:0-536 GCF_001266775.1 Austrofundulus limnaeus
GAGACAAGGAGCCCAAAGGGCTCTTTTGATCGTAAAGGTTGCAGACCCCTCAGGGGTGTCTGTTAAGGGGTTAACCGTTAACAGACGCCCCTGAAATTCCTTAAACACCTTTTGACATTTTTTAAAAGGTGCCAAACTAAAGGTAAGAACTGGAGGAAGTTGTGTCACCCTAGTCTTCAAAAGAAAAGCTCCAGGTAGTGTCTGGAAACATTTAAAGGCAGAAAACGCACCATATTTGCCCACCGGTGGAACAAAGAATTCTACAGTTTATTTCTTAGTGTGTGTGTGTAAAAGTACTTTTACTTTCCCAATATTCACGAACAGTTTTGTGACTTTTACTTAAGTACTTTTCTCATCACTGAAATTTATTTTTACAAAAGTCATTTTCTGTTAAGGTATTTTTACTTGGTTACTTTTTCAAGTACTTTATAGACCTCTGGGCAAGACAAAAACAAAGTACTGACAAAAGAGCTTAAATTTGTGTCTCTCTGTGCATCTAACTGAAAGAAAAAAAAAGGAAAAAAAAGGAAAAAAAA
>NW_013957482.1:1536-2394 GCF_001266775.1 Austrofundulus limnaeus
AGTAAATATATTTACTGAGAAAAATTGACATGTTCCATACTTATTTTACCTGCTGTATTTGATAAAGTGCTACAGAAGATTGAATGAATGCTGTTGCAAAAACTCTGCAACAACTCTGCAGCCACGTACTTCTACTTCTTCCACACGTTTCTGTTTACCTTTTAAAGCTTGAATTATGGTATCCCTGGTAGATCCCATCCTCTGTTGATGCACAAATCGTTTTAACAGGATTCAGACGTTCTATATCATAGAAGAAGCCTGAAAACTAAATGATGTGTGCAGGCTATGAGTGTCTGGGACCATTCGAGACCCTACAGTGCAATCTCATTATAAACATCCCTCTGTTTATTCCCTAAGCTGAAACAACTCTTATCAAGCATGTGGCACACTGTCATTCTTATCCACTTCAGAGATAAGCTTGTTTTTCAGTGTGAAGCCATCCCCCAGTCATAAACTAAGAAGTCGTGTGACAGACCATCACTCTTCATCTGTAGCGACCCGGAGCCAGACAAGCATTTGGAACAGTTGTTGCTGTTACTGCTTTTGTCAGTCATGACACCCTGTTCAGGTAAAGTAGCACAGATGGTGTGCTGCTCCATGTTCCTGTTTATCACTGAAAAGAAAGACTAACAGAGACCTTTGCCACATTACGCAACACTTTCAGTTGTTAAAAACTAACTGTACATTTCAAGCTACTTTAAATATACCTGCAACATGAAATTAAACAATATTAATGGCCTATCATTCACTGATGGACTGCATATCATCTTTTGAGTATTATGATGGCATATCACACTGATGATAGGTGCTACTGGAATTTTATTTAACCCAGGATCTCCAGTTTACGAGACACATACT
>NW_013957483.1:0-799 GCF_001266775.1 Austrofundulus limnaeus
TATATATACATATATATAATATTCATATATGTACATTTTCATGTAAGTCAGTTCTCTGGAATTCCAACTTCTCAAGCTTTATATTTTTTAACTTTTACTTTCAAATCCTGCACCATTTGTCTCTACAAAGGTAAGTTGTAGTACAAAAATTTTTATACTACACTACTTTGTCTTTCTACTGAATGATCGTCAGAAGTTTAACTGAGAGGTAAAGCCAACATGCAACAAATAAATGACTGTGACTTTTTGCTGTTACATTACTAAGTGTGTT
Organism: Austrofundulus limnaeus; assembly: GCF_001266775.1. Classification (NCBI taxonomy): domain Eukaryota; kingdom Metazoa; phylum Chordata; class Actinopteri; order Cyprinodontiformes; family Rivulidae; genus Austrofundulus; species Austrofundulus limnaeus. The sequence goes on from NW_013957483.1 coordinate 272, forward strand.
TTTGTGAATAGCAGTGTTTTAATAATATGAGGCAGTTCTGCATGACCAGACATCATATGAAATAAATGTATGAACTATGTTTTTTTTTTTTTACCTTTTACTAGCCTGGGTATTGTTTTCTGTGTAAACTGTAATGAAAATTTACGGTGTTAGGTTTTTTATATTGCCTGAAGACGCTTGTGCTTCATTTCCAGAAATGCACATCCTGTAGAAAAAAGCACAGAAGACACGCTTTATTCCTCAAAGTCAAACGCCTTCTTCCTTTCATTTTATATCAGGAAATTGTGTTAGCTTGTAAAAAGAGGGACCTGGGAATTCATCTTAATTATTGTTGATTTGGTTGTTCATATCTGCTTCAGTCTCTTAAAAGAACACAAAGTTTGTGAAATAAATGCAAAAATGTTTTAACATGTTTAAATAATTCTTGGTGGTCACACTTAAAGGATGTTTTTTATATACTTTTTTGTTGTTTTGTTTTTGTTTTCGTTTTGCTTTCATTAAAAAATATGCAGCTGGATATATATATAT
>NW_013957483.1:1799-2394 GCF_001266775.1 Austrofundulus limnaeus
GATGTGGCAGCGACATTAGCATTGGTCATTAGTGGCACACACAACCGTGTGGTGTCGGATACAGAGGCTCATACGCAGACCCTATTTGGTTACCTGTGTGACAGGCTTGTTCAGGACACCAGAAACAGCTGTCCTGGCCTGTGTGAGCTGAAATAATTAGGCCTGTCATCTCAGTGCTCTGATTTCCCCCCCTCAGCTCGCTCCACAAAATGCTAATATTTTGCTTTCATTGTCACATTCACCTTGACACGGATATTGCCTTGGCGCATAACTGGATGAGATGACTCTGAATTTGCATTGTTCGTTCTAATAAATTTGCTTCCTCTGTACCTCGTGGCAGGACCCATCAGATAAAGTCTCCCAGAGTGTCATCAATCATGGCCAGGGATGACAGACGGCTTTCGCCTTCATTTGTTACATAGAGGAACATGCTTAATTATTTGTACTGTAATTAGTTGGGAAAATGTCAGGAAATGTCAACTCTCTGTTCACTGTGGAAGGGCTGTGCTTGAAAGCCACAATGACTGAAGTGTCATTAATGCCACGTAACAAGACGAGGATCAGCTGCGGGGGGGGGGGGGGGGGGGGGGGGGGG
>NW_013957484.1:0-677 GCF_001266775.1 Austrofundulus limnaeus
ACAGGGACAGGTGTGTCTCACAGGGACAGGTGTGTCTCACAGGGACAGGTGTGTCTCACAGGGACAGGTGTCTCACAGAGACAGGTGTCTCAGGGACAGGTGTGTCTCACAGGAACAGGTGTGTCTCAGGGACAGGTGTGTCTCACAGGAACAGGTGTCTGAAGGACAGGTGTCTCAGGGACAGGTGTCTCAGGGACAGGTGTGTCTCACAGGGACAGGTGTCTCAGGGACAGGTGTGTCTCACAGGGACAGGTGTCTCACAGAGACAGGTGTCTCAGGGACAGGTGTGTCTCAGGGACAGGTGTCACAGGGACAGGTGTCACAGGGACAGGTGTCTCACAGGGACAGGTGTCTCAGGGACAGGTGTCTCACAGAGACAGGTGTCTCACAGAGACAGGTGTCTCAGGGACAGGTGTGTCTCACAGGAACAGGTGTGTCTCAGGGACAGGTGTGTCTCACAGGAACAGGTGTGTCTCAAGGACAGGTGTCTCAGGGACAGGTGTCTCAGGAACAGGTGTGTCTCAGGGACAGGTGTGTCTCAGGGACAGGTGTCTCAGGGACAGGTGTGTCTCACAGGAACAGGTGTGTCTCAGGGACAGGTGTGTCTCACAGGAACAGGTGTGTCTCAAGGACAGGTGTCTCTCACAGGAACAGGTGTGTCTCAGGGACAGGTGTCT
>NW_013957484.1:1677-2393 GCF_001266775.1 Austrofundulus limnaeus
GACAGGTGTCTCACAGGGACAGGTGTCTCAGGGACAGGTGTCTCAGGGACAGGTGTCTCACAGGGACAGGTGTGTCTCACAGGGACAGAGACAGGTGTGTCTCACAGAGACAGGTGTCTCACAGAGACAGGTGTCTCAGGGACAGGTGTCTCACAGAGACAGGTGTCTCACAGGGACAGGTGTCTCACAGGGACAGGTGTCTCAGGGACAGGTGTGTCTCACAGAGACAGGTGTCTCACAGGGACAGGTGTCTCAGGGACAGGTGTCTCAGGGACAGGTGTCTCACAGGGACAGGTGTGTCTCACAGGGACAGAGACAGGTGTGTCTCACAGAGACAGGTGTCTCACAGAGACAGGTGTCTCAGGGACAGGTGTCTCACAGAGACAGGTGTCTCACAGGGACAGGTGTCTCAGGGACAGGTGTCTCACAGAGACAGGTGTCTCAGGGACAGGTGTGTCTCACAGGGACAGGTGTCACAGGGACAGGTGTCTCACAGGGACAGGTGTCTCAGGGACAGGTGTGTCTCACAGGGACAGGTGTCACAGGGACAGGTGTCTCACAGGGACAGGTGTCTCACAGGGACAGGTGTCTCAGGGACAGGTGTCTCACAGAGACAGGTGTCTCACAGGGACAGGTGTCACAGGGACAGGTGTCACAGGGACAGGTGTCTCACAGGGACAGGTGTCTCACAGGGACAGGTGTCTCACAGGGACAGG
>NW_013957485.1:0-648 GCF_001266775.1 Austrofundulus limnaeus
TGCAAGAGACCTGCTTTAGGCATAAGTGGACTTTTAAATATTTGTTTTCATTTAAACATATTGATGGCATTGTATATTTTATTGTTTCTTGTTGAAAATTTGTTAGCCCATTGATTTAGACGCAATGTCCTCAAAACACCTGAATCAGTGTAGATTTGTGTTCAAAAGTGTAGATCAAACTCAAGTCAGAAAGAATCCTATGACTGTGTGTGAGAAGTCCTCACAAAGCTTGATTTGCTCAGTTAGAGCCAAACAGACATTAGCTAGCACAAGTCATGCTAGGTATTTCAAATGAAAGTTTGTTTTATTGTACCTAAAAGTGCAGTTGTTTGTGTGTATTTGACAAAAGTTCTAACCTTCATAGTCATTTGGAAAGTGTTTTCCTAGATGTTTATATTGTACATTTACGACGTCCCCATAAAGCATGTTTTTGTAATGTTTAACAGCGTTACATTATGCTGATCAGACTAGTCCCCATAAGGGAGGTAAACAGTGTGTGTGACAAGTCCCCATAAAGCATGTTTTTGTAATGTTTAGCAGTGTTACATTGTGCTAATCAGACTAGTCCCCATAAGGAATGTAAAAAGTGTGTGTGACAAGTCCCCATACAGCCTGATCTGTTAACGGTGTGTGTTTGTGTGGCAGTTT
>NW_013957485.1:1648-2393 GCF_001266775.1 Austrofundulus limnaeus
TTGGGTGAGCAGTTCATTAAATAAAAGTGGAATTTTATAAAGTACGCATGTAATTTTGAGTTTCAGACTAACAGTTTCAGTAGACTTGTAACCAATTATGGTATATTATTTTTTAAGTTAGTGTTTCTGTTTCTTTTGGGTGAGCAGTTCATTAAATAAAAGTGGAATTTTATAAAGTACGCATGTAATTTTGAGTTTCAGACTAACAGTTTCAGTAGACTTGTAACCAATTATGGTATATTATTTTTTAAGTTAGTGTTTCTGTTTCTTTTGGGTGAGCAGTTCATTAAATAAAAGTGGTACTTTGTTAAATAAATATGCTGAGTTTCCCTGACCAACATGTTCATTATACTTGTAAAAAGTCAGCTAGTAGTGAGGTGGCTTTGTGTGTGGTTGACTGGTTAATTTTTTTTTCTTTTATGTAATGACACTGATGATTACGTAATTACATCCTTTACGGTAAGAAAGTAAGTTTTACCAGTTTACTTGTAAGGTCCCCATTAAGTAATATTTGAAATGTCCCCATGAAGTAAATGGTGTTTGTGTGAATTATGCAGATGATATGCAAATGAGGTCCCCATAACCCATGTATATCCGAAACTTCATAGGTCCCCATTAAGCATGATCCTGATAGGACTTCATGATTTCAAGTATTTAAACGCATGTATAGTTTAACATAGCTTTGGTTGTTACACTTAATTTTTTTCATGACTCTGGAACCATTAGAAAGAGTGGTCCCCACAAG
>NW_013957486.1:0-808 GCF_001266775.1 Austrofundulus limnaeus
CACCTCACAGACACCCACCGTGCATCAGAAGCAAAATTGTTTAAAAGCGTGTGTGGATCTGGCACATTAGCTGCTCTGGTCACAACTGATTTATTTACAGCTTCTTAAGTCCTGTACTAAATGCCATGTTTCCTTGTTTGCTTTAGGTACAGGGAAAATGGGTGTGTTGCATGGGGAGGTGTTAAATGGTATAATAATACCAGCCGACAGGAGGTCTTGGATGACCGTTGATACCCCCTCCTCTGCCTCAGGCTTAAGTGGGTATTGTCTGATGTTAGGACGATAAGGACCTTTTGGTTCGATTTTTACTGGGGGAATACTAGTCAACAGCCCTACATCAGATGGCCCTGTAGACCATAAGGTGTCAGGTAGGTGTTTGAGTAGGGCGTCGTCACTATCTGATAATAGGGCCACTGATTGTCATAAAGGGTGAATGGAGGGCTGGCCCATGAGCAAAAAGGTAATTGGCAGCCGCCAAAGACCTACTTCTGGGCAGTACATCCAGTCACCCTCTCCCTGTAACCAATTTGTACACTGTGAAGTATTTTTCAATCTAGGGCCAGTGTGTTTCCAGTCTTGGTCTGTAGTTTTACAAAGACTGATATGGGGAACTGAGTGGTCTGCTAACTGGAACATGTTCAAGCAGACTTGTGGTAGTACAGTGGTCACTGCAGGGAAAGACCGTCTGTCAGTGTACAGGAAGTCTGTGGCAATGGGTTGTTTGGACAGGGATGTGAAAGATGTCAGATAGTCAACGTCTAGGTCAGGGTTAAGCAGTGCCATTGTGACGTGTTGACCAGTCCAGAGG
>NW_013957486.1:1808-2393 GCF_001266775.1 Austrofundulus limnaeus
CTACATATGGGGGTGGGGGAAGGGGAGCTGTGGTTGTTGGGTTTGTTAAATCTGGGTTTGTTAGCTCAGTGGGTTTGTTTTCGTGGTCCTGTGTTCGCTGCCGACGTTTGCCTCTCACAGTAGTGTCATTATCTTCTGTCCTCACAAAACATAATGTAGCTTTCCTGTCCTTGGATTCTTTCACCAGGTCACGTCTCTTTTTTGATTCAGTCAGCCAATCCCTAGCTGCACTGAGTTCTTTCTGCACCTCCTCTAACACTTTCTTCCTGTTTTTGCCTTCCTCCTCCTTGCGCCTACGCGCCTCTAAAACTCCCACCTTTACTTGCCATGTTTCAACTTTCAATGTACATTTAAGTCCTTCAGCTTTCCATTTATCAATAAACTGTAAACTGTCTTCATGTTTCTGAAACATGAATTTCTCATCACCTTCCAAAGGTTTACTTTTACTCTGTCTTTTCCCCGTAATATTAATTTAAATCTGTCAGGCTGAATGGTAAGACTACTCTGTTTTCTTGTACTTCCTGTCGATACTGATTTATTTCTAACAAGCCTGATAGTCTATCTGGTCCGTTAGCTGTAACATGA
>NW_013957487.1:0-523 GCF_001266775.1 Austrofundulus limnaeus
TGGGAATGTCTAGTCATGCAGTCGGGGTCCCACTGGGTGTCCCACTGGGTCTGGGTCCGTTCTGGTTCTTGGGACATTGTCTGGTCCAGTGGTTAAGATCTCCACAGAGCCAGCATCCTTCAGAGCCCATAAAAGGTAGAGCTCGTCCTCGGGATGCCTCTCTGTGGCCCCTCCCTCTGAAGCTACCACGCCCTCTGCCTGCGGGTTTGGTATGGACATCATGATAAAAGGTGGCGGTGGTATTATCTTTTTGGTTCTTTTTAATCTTTTCAGCATGTTTGAGCCATTCCATGGTCTGTGGAACATAGGTGACTGGGTGAGCAAACACTTTGTGAATTTGCCCTCAGCCAAAGTCCTTTCTGGCATTCGAGAGTAGGCCCTGTTTCAGCTGTTGCTGGTATGTTCCAGAATCTCTGTCATCTTCCTGAATACCACTATAAGTCCTAAAAGCCTCCTCATAACGCACACGAAAGTCGTCAACAGTCTCATCAGGCTTTTGTTTTGTTGAGTTAAGCTCAGTGTA
>NW_013957487.1:2874-3280 GCF_001266775.1 Austrofundulus limnaeus
GCTCAGCCCAATGGCTACTTACAGCAACACAAGACAAATACGTATTTCACTTTTTATCACAGATCGATCACAACTCTAGCGCTTTTTTCTGTTCCAACTCGCTTTCACACATAAGCCGAGGAAACATGTAACATGTACTCACTCGTTTCTGCTGTCTGTTCAGTGTGATTCGGACAACCACCACTTACAGAGATGAGTAGACCTAAAAACACTGGCCCAGTCGAGTAACGTCGACCCCCGGGTCGTTCAGGCGGGGCGCGCACCGCCTCAGTGCGCCTCCTCCTCTCGATCAGTGGAAGCTGTCGAATCCGGATGTCACGGCACCAAAAATGTTCGGTTTTTTTAACCTAGGAACTCAGAGAGACACAACAAACCCGGCCGAACATTAAAACAATGACAACAGAGA
>NW_013957487.1:4280-4744 GCF_001266775.1 Austrofundulus limnaeus
TCCTTCTCTTTGAGGTCACCAGGTCATGTGTTGCCATGGAAGCGTGCCCATGAGCAGTGCTGATCAGGAACTGGTGTTTTCAATCAGCCTCACTCGGAAAATCTACTCTGATTGAGAAGGAGGGGGGATGTTTTGGGTTCTGGTTAGGTGTAGATTGTTGTTTAGCTTTAAATTAAAGTTGAACGTAAACATGTAAAAGTTTGTTTTTCTCTAGAGATTTAATTTAGTTAAGTGTTTGTTTCTTTTCATATAGTAAATGTTGAAAAAGTAAATGTTTCCACCCCTCCTCATTAGACATGGTACAGGCTAATGTTTTAAAAGTGGGGTGGTTTAAAAGAGGGAGGACACTCTTTTTCTTGTGGGTAGTTGAGGAAAGTGAAAACCATGTCCTGCTGTGAAAATGTTAGTGATGGCCAATTGAAGCCTCATGAAGCAGTGAGGCTTTCCAGCCCATTGCTTTGCTC
>NW_013957488.1:0-533 GCF_001266775.1 Austrofundulus limnaeus
TTTTCCCCACTGTATGTGATACGTATATACTGTATGTGATACGTATATACTGTATGTGATACGTATATACGTGAAATAACTAAAGTATCAAAGTTTTGATAATTTGATTTTAGTATCGATTCTAGAACATAAAGTTCTGGTATTGGCAGTATTGATATTTCAGTATCGATCTGCACGTCACTGTGAGGGACTTTCTGATCGGTCCAGCTGGACCTGGACCGGCTCCACGGGGTCTGTGGCGGTGGTCTCCTCCTGGCTGGGCTTCCTCAGCGACCCTCAGGATCAGACTCTCCTGCCCCTCCTCCTGTCAGCTCTTCTGGGACTCTTTCTGTTTTACTTGTTTCAGTTCTGTTGTTTGTCTGAAACATTTTCTGAGAAAACATTCAGCTTTTAAAACTGGTTTCTTTTTTTTTTTTACCTGCACTCTGAGACCTGCAGCTGTTTTATTTCAAACTGAGCCATGGAAACATGAAACCTGAAGCATCCTCTGTTTAGTTTTTAATCTTTAGTCCTTCTCTCACTCCTCTTTGAAC
>NW_013957488.1:1533-2393 GCF_001266775.1 Austrofundulus limnaeus
CTCATCTTTACTTTGTAATAACGACATATTTAACCCGTTATCTCAAGAAAACACTCGTTACTTTGTAATAACAACATGTTTAACTCGTTATATCAAAAAACACTCATCTTTACTTTGTAATAACGACATATTTAACCCGTTATCTCAAGAAAACACTCATCTTTACTTTGTAATAACAACATATTTAACTCGTTATCATAAGAAATCACTCATCTTTACTTTGTAATAACGATATATTTAACTTGTTATCTAAAAAACACTCATCTTTACTTTGTAATAACGACATATTGAACTCATTATCTCAAAAAGCTCTCATTGTTACTTTGTAATAACAACATATTTAACTCGTTATATCAAAAAACACTCATCTTTACTTTGTAATAACGACAAATTTAACTTGTTATCTAAAAAACACTCATCTTTACTTTGTAATAACGACATTTTGAACTCATTATCTCAAAAAACACTCATTATTACTTTGTAATAACAACATATTTAACTCGTTATATCAAAAAACACTCATCTTTACTTTGTAATAACAACATATTTAACTCTTTATCATAAGAAATCACTCATCTTTACATTGTAATAACGACATATTTAACTTATCTAAAAAACACTCATCTTTACTTTGTAATAACGACATTTTGAACTCATTATCTCAAAAAACACTCATTATTACTTTGTAATAACAACATATTTAACTCGTTATATCAAAAAAACTCATCTTTACTTTGTAATAACGACATTTTGAACTCATTATCTAAAAAAAATTCATTATTACTTTGTAATAACAACATGTTTAACTCGTTATATCAAAAAAACTCATCTTTACTTTGTAATAACGACATATTTAACCC
>NW_013957489.1:0-1192 GCF_001266775.1 Austrofundulus limnaeus
TGTTCTTATACGAGGACATGTGAGAACAAAAAAGTTCTTGATGAAGACATGTTAGAACAAAATGTTCTTATATGACATCAAGTAAGAACAAAATGTTCCTATGTGAGGACATGTGAGAACAAAAACATTCTTGATGAAGACATGTTAGAACAAAATGTTCTTATATGAGGACATGTGAGAACAAAATCTTCTTATATGAGAACATGTGAGAACAAAATGTTTCTTGATAAAGACATGTAAGAAAAATAAAGTTCTTGATGAAGACATGTTAGAACAAAATTTTCTTATGTGAGGTCATGTGAGAACAAAAAAATTCTTGATGAAGACATGTTAGAACAAAATGTTCTTATACGAGGACATGTGAGAACAAAAAAGTTCTTGATGAAGACATGTTAGAACAAAATGTTCTTATTTGACATCAAGTAAGAACAAAATGTTCTTATATGAGGACATGTGAGAACAAAAAATTTCTTGATGAAGACATGTTAGAACAAAATGTTCTTATATGAGGTCATGTGAGAACCAAAAAGTTCTTGATGAAGACATGTTAGAACAAAATGTTCTTATATGAGGTCATGTAAGAACAAAATGTTCTTATATGAGGACATGTGAGAACAAAATGTTTCTTGATAAAGACATGTAAGAAAAATAAAGTTCTTGATGAAGACATGTTAGAACAAAATTTTCTTATGTGATGTCATGTAAGAACAAAATGTTCTTATATGAGGTCATGTGAGAACAAAAAAATTCTTGATGAAGACATGTTAGAACAAAATGTTCTTATATGAGGTCATGTAAGAACAAAATGTTCTTATATGAGGACATGTAAGGACAAAAGTTTTCTTAATGAAGACGTAAAACATACCTTGATGAAGACGTAAGAACAAAAAAGTTTGTGATGAAGACATGTTAGAACAAAATGTTCTTATGAGGTCATGTAAGAACAAAATGTTCTTATATGAGGTCAAGTGAGAACAAAAAAATTCTTGATGAAGACATGTTAGAACAAAATGTTCTTATATAAGGTCATGTAGAAAAATGTTCTTATATGAGGACATGTGAGAACAAAAGATTTCTTAATGAAGACATGTAAGAACAAAAAATAGCTTGATGAAGACGTAAGAACAAAAAAGTTTGTGATGAAGACATGTTAGAACAAAATGTTCTTATATAAGGTCATGTAGAAAAATGT
>NW_013957489.1:2192-2393 GCF_001266775.1 Austrofundulus limnaeus
GACTGGTTCTTATGAGCCAGGGACTGAGTACTGGTTCTAATGAGCCAGGGAATGAGGACTGGTTCTTATGAGCCAGGGACTGAGTACTGGTTCTAATGTGCTGGGACTGAGGACTGGTTCTAATGAGCTGTGACTGAGGACTGGTTCTAATGTGCTGGGACTGAGGACTGGTTCTAATGTGCTGGGACTGAGGACTGGTTC
>NW_013957490.1:0-697 GCF_001266775.1 Austrofundulus limnaeus
CTTCACTACAGAGATTTAGATCTGTTCACTGGTATTTCGGACTATGTTTCTTCCACCATTGACATGTGGACCAATAAACAGGTGCAGTGACACTGCTTTGTTTTTAAATATAAAGCTTTACTACAATTAACATTTTTTATGAACTAACTTTAACTTTGTTCCTGTTTGTTTTTAGTTGATCCTTTTCCTGGCTGCGTTTGAGCAGGTCAACTTTTGTCCTGATGCCTTAATGGAGGCTTTTGTGACGAAAGTGATTGAAAATCCCAACTCCTTCACACTTAAAACCCTCCTGTGTGTCTTAAAAGTGTATTCATCTTTTAACTACAATCTGAAGCATAGAAGACAACAGTAAGTTACCCTCCTGTCTAATAAATCACAGACATGCCACTTAACTATACGTTTTTTTTTTTTCAACATTTCAATCTTCTGGCATTAAACAAATAAAAATGAAATAAATGTATGTAATGTAAGCTGTCACAATTGTTTTTGTTAGTTGTTAAATTGATTAAAACCAATAGGCAGCACGGTGGATCAGTTGGGAGAGCTGATGCCTCTCAGCAAGATGGTTGCTTGATCAAATCCCGGCCTGGGACCTTTCTGGGTAGAGTCTGCATGTTGTTTCTGTGCATGTGTGGGTTTTCTCTGGGTGAATGACTGTTAGGTTAATTGATAACTCTAAATTGTCCCTAGGTGTGAG
>NW_013957490.1:1697-2393 GCF_001266775.1 Austrofundulus limnaeus
CTGCACGGACTGTTGCAAAACGATGGAATTATGAAACTTCATCTGAAAATGTCTGTGCCTTCTAAAGATCGTGCATTTTCCACAAAATCACAAGAAAAAATTCACTTTGTAAACAGATTAACTTGGATGTAACGTATATTCTGGATCAAAGAGCTGTATGCGTCTCTGTGGTCGAGATTCAAGAACAACACACTAAATTGTTGCCCATCTTTTTAAAACAGGTAGTTTTTATGGTAACAGTGAACACAAAGTTGCGACAGTGAAATTTAAAGAATGAGAAAAATGTTAGGTGTTGCACTTAAGTTATTGGCTTTCTAAATTTGAAAAATACTCTTCCCTTTGTTTCAACAGGAGACAGAGCAGCTCTGTTAATGAGTTGCATGAAGGGTTTAATGTCAGCATTGTTTTTCTCTCTGCTTCAGGTTCCTGGATGTTATCAGCCACGCCCTCGACTCCTATCTGTCCAGGATGAACGGGTCAGAATTACTGACAGCTGCTTACCGCTTCTGCCTGCTCAATCACTTCCCCTCTGCGCTGCTGGAGCAGCTCCTGCAGACTAGTGTGCTGGAGCAGATTGTGGGTAAATAAACAGCGGGGAGCTCAGCTAACCAAAAAGTTAGCTTTGCTAAAAACCAATCCGCTAACTAAAACATGAGTTTTGCAAACGCTAAACCACAGAAAAAAACATTTCTACAT
>NW_013957491.1:0-520 GCF_001266775.1 Austrofundulus limnaeus
GTGGGGACACAGTGTCCATGTGGGGACACACAGAGTCCATGTGGGGACACAGTGTCCATGTGGGGACACAGAACTGTAACCTGGACCAGTCCAGACCTCTCTGAAAGCTTTGCCTCAGCCCAGAGACAAACTGAATTATTACTCCTCATCATGTCTGCTTCATCTCATGCAGCTGTCAGGATTCATCTTCAGAACCTCTGAATGTGGAGCTGTGTCTATAAGAACCAGCATTTACAGAAAATCACTGGTTTTCATGTAAAAATGACTCTGTTTAACTGGTTGGACTGGTTGGACCAATCAAAGCTTGACTCTAAAATCAGGAGCTTTGATTTAAACAAACTGAGGTTTCAGCTTCGTACAATCGTTTCTGTAGAACTTCTGTCAGAGGTTTAAATAAACTTGTATTTATACTTCTCATCCAACTACAAGTAAATTCACTCTATCCAGGAGACACAGTTTGTCAGGATGGTATTTTTTAAGTATCAACTCAGAATAAAACAGGAGTAACAACTTTCTACTT
>NW_013957491.1:1520-2393 GCF_001266775.1 Austrofundulus limnaeus
TGAGATACTTTAAGACTTTTACTCAAGTAATAATTTTAGAGATAACTTTTTCCAAAGTATTTTTATGATACAATACTTGTACTTTTACTCAAGTAATAATTTTAGAGATAACTTTTTCCAAAGTATTTTTATGATACAATACTTGTACTTTTACTCAAGTATCACTTCGAGGTACTTTACATGACATTACTACTTAAGTACTGAAATAAAGTAAATGTACTTAGTTACTATAAATGTCTGGTTTTGATTGAATGAAACCAAAGCTGCAGCTCAGATGCTGTATTTGTCTGTTTAACAGTTTGTTCCAGAAACAGCTGGTCTGTTTCCTCAGTAATGAAAGAGAAAATGAACCAGTCCATAAAGCTGAGGGGAGCTGCAGTTACTGATGATTTTTGTGACACTTCTCATCATTTGTTAAAGTGTAAAAAAACAGATTAGTGTTGTTGTTTGACAGACACACACAGAGAGAAGTGAAATGAGCGTTTAAGACTCAAACTTGCCTAATTATCACGCTGCTGCAGCAGCATATGTTTGGGCTGCAGCATACATCATGAACAGCAGAGCAAAGCATCTTTGTTACGTCAGGAGCTGCAAGATTAATAAGGTGATGTTTTTTCACTGTAATTGACCCACTTAATGAGACCCTTGTTTTGTGGTTTCCTCCCCTGGAACCAACTGTGATGGTGCTGGAAACAAGTGCCAAAAACTCCCATCTCTGCCAAATGAAACGGCCTTATTAATTCCAATTATACTGATCATTGAACACTCAAATGAAAAATGAAGACGTTTCAACTTGACTAATTGGCCCCAGGAGTGTGTGTATGCTTGTGTGTGTGTGTGTGTGTGTGTGTGTGTATGTGTGTGTGTGTGTGG
>NW_013957492.1:0-696 GCF_001266775.1 Austrofundulus limnaeus
GTAACGTATGTTACAGCTAGAAGAACCCCCTGTAGTAACGTATGTTACAGCTAGAAGAACCCCCTGTAGTAACGTATGTTACAGCTAGAAGAACCCCCTGTAGTAACGTATGCTGCAGCTAGAAGAACCCCCTGTAGTAACGTATGCTGCAGCTAGAAGAACCCCCCTGTAGTAACGTATGCTGCAGCTAGAAGAACCCCCTGTAGTAACGTATGCTGCAGCTGGAGGAACCCCCTGTAGTAACGTATGCTACAGCTAGAAGAACCCCCCTGTAGTAATGTATGCTACAGCTAGAAGAACCCCCTGTAGTAACGTATGCTGCAGCTGGAGGAACCCCCTGTAGTAACGTATGTTACAGCTAGAAGAACCCCCCTGTAGTAATGTATGCTGCAGCTAGAAGAACCCCCTGTAGTAACGTATGCTACAGCTAGAAGAACCCCCTGTAGTAACGTATGCTGCAGCTAGAAGAACCCCCTGTAGTAACGTATACTGCAGCTAGAACAACCCCCTGTAGTAACGTATGCTACAGCTAGAAGAACCCCCTGTAGTAACGTATGCTGCAGCTAGAACAACCCCCTGTAGTAACGTATGCTGCAGCTAGAACAACCCCCTGTAGTAACGTATGTTACAGCTAGAACAACCCCCTGTAGTAACGTATGCTGCAGCTAGAACAACCCCCTGTAGTAACGTATGTTA
>NW_013957492.1:2960-3225 GCF_001266775.1 Austrofundulus limnaeus
AACATTAGGCTACACTGACTAAACAACATTAGGCTACATCACCAAGACAACATTAGGCTACATCACCAAGACAACATTAGGCTACACTGACTAAACAACATTAGGCTACATCACCAAGACAACATTAGGCTACATCACCAAGACAACATTAGGCTACACTGACTAAACAACATTAGGTTACATCACCAAGACAACATTAGGCTACATCACCAAGACAACATTAGGCTACACTGACTAAACAACATTACGTTACACTGACTAAACA
>NW_013957492.1:4225-4656 GCF_001266775.1 Austrofundulus limnaeus
ACAACTCTATAAGCCCCTCCCCTCATGTTTCTAACGACTCTATAAGCCCCTCCCCTCATGTTTCTGATCACTCTATAAGCCCCTCCCGTCATGATTCTGATCACTCTATAAGCCCCTCCCCTCATGATTCTGATCAGACTCTATAAGCCCCTCCCCTCATGTTTCTGATCTCTCTATAAGCCCCTCCCGTCATGATTCTGATCACTCTATAAGCCCCTCCCCTCATGTTTCTGATCAGACTCTATAAGCCCCTCCCCTCATGTGTCTGATCACTCTATAAGCCCCTCCCCTCATGTTTCTGATCAGACTCTATAAGCCCCTCCCCTCATGTTTCTGATCAGACTCTATAAGCCCCTCCCCTCATGTTTCTGATCACTCTATAAGCCCCTCCCCTCATGTTTCTGATCAGACTCTATGGCTGTGTCCAAAAC
>NW_013957493.1:0-745 GCF_001266775.1 Austrofundulus limnaeus
TACTACTGATTATATCTGACTGTACTACTGATTATATCTGATGTACTACTGATTATATCTGATGTACTACTGATTATATCTGATGTACTACTGATTACATCTGACTAAACTACTGGTTATATCTGACTGTACTACTGGTTATATCTGACTAAACTACTGATTAAATCTGACTGTACTACTGATTATATCTGACTGTACTACTGATTATATCTGACTAAACTACTGATTATATCTGACTAAACTACTGATTATATCTGACTGTACTACTGATTATATCTGAGTGTACTACTGATTATATCTGATGTACTACTGATTAAATCTGACTGTACTACTGATTATATCTGACTGTACTACTGATTATATCTGAATAAACTACTGATTATATATGACTGTACTACTGATTATATCTGAATAAACTACTGATTATATCTGACTAAACTACTGATTATATATGACTGTACTACTGATTATATCTGACTGTACTACTGATTATATCTGACTGTACTACTGATTATATCTGATGTACTACTGATTATATCTGACTGTACTACTGATTATATCTTAATAAACTACTGATTATATCTGACTGTACAACCGATTACATCTGACTGTACTACTGATTATATCTGAGTGTACTACTGATTATATCTGACTGTACTACTGATTATATCTGACTAAACTACTGATTATATCTGACTAAACTACTGATTATATCTGACTAAACTACTGATTATATCTGACTAAA
>NW_013957493.1:1745-2392 GCF_001266775.1 Austrofundulus limnaeus
ATTTATTTCTCCATCTGTTTATGTGTAGTCGTGTCGCGGAGGCAACAGGTCCAGGAGAGAAACCCAGACATCCTTCTCCCAGCGACACTTCCCAGCTCGTACTGGTTTTTATACATGACAAATAAAACAAATTAATTTTGATGTTTTGTTGGTTCCAACACAGAACCCCTGCAGGATGGAGACTGTGACGAAGTGAAGACTCAACACAGTCTGCTGGCTTCTTTACATTCTCTGGGTTTTGTGCCGTGAGAGATGAGACGAGACCCTCGCCTCTCCTGAGCCAAATCATGTTCTTACAGAGGGTCTGTGGTCCATTTGACCTCAGAGTTCTGGACCTGAACGTTGAGGAGTCCCACCTGGAAGTAGAAACAAAGTCTCACCTGAGTCGGTTTCCCTTCATCCATCAGACATACAGGATACAGCAGGCTGGTTTGGGGTTTGATTCTGGTCCATCCTGAGGGGCCAGGACCCAGCAGTGAACAGGATGATGGATGAATGATTGGATGATGGATGGATGGATGGATGGATGGATGATGGATGAAGGATTGGATGGATGATGGATGGATGGATGGATGGATGGATGGATGGATGGATGGATGGTTGGATGGTGGGTTGATGATGGATGGATGGATGGTGGATGGATGGAT
>NW_013957494.1:0-530 GCF_001266775.1 Austrofundulus limnaeus
CACACACACACACACACACACACACACACACACACACACACACAGACAAATGCCAGATCATCCTCCTCCACGCTTCACTCTCCCTGAGAAGATGAAGCTTTGAACATCATCAGGATTTACAAGATAAGCAAGATTTCAGTTAAGTAAGTGCTTGTTTTAATCTGTTTGTGTTGAAAATGTCCTGAATTATATCTGTTACTGATTATTTTGTGATTTGGATCCATTTAAAGATACATTTACCAATGCATGTCTAAGCTGAACCTTAATATTTAATATCCTGGTTATTATGACAGTAAATTAAAGCTGCTGAGACTTAAATCTTAGAGCGTACATCTTATTTTCATAGATTTTAAAACAGACTGAATCGATGCTAACTGTGCTTATTTAGATGTTTAAAATAAGCATTTATGCCTCATTTGTTCGTTTTTTTATGTTTTTGTGAGTTTTTAGTAAGAGTGAGCCTTCATAATCGGAACTAAACCCTATATTTTAGGATTTAGTTCTTTCTTTTTGGAGCAGTTATTCATTTT
>NW_013957494.1:1530-2391 GCF_001266775.1 Austrofundulus limnaeus
GGGTTTTACTTGGATGCACTCTTCAATATTTCTATTTTTTATTTAATTTAATTCATTTTTTTGTTGTTGTTTGCCCACCTGATGAGTATTCTCCATACATCTGCTGTTGGAAAATCAATGACTAATAATGAAATACAGGCACAATATATGTAATCTTTTTGAGATTTACACACAATTTACAACCATACAGATGTAAATGTGTCAAAGGAAGGCTGTTTTATCCCTTTAAAACTTTGTTGACCATCAAACTTCCCATTTCCATTGCAAGGATAATGGGCCATATAACAAAACTATTGTTTTCATTGAAAGAAAAACCTTTTAAACACAGTAACAGTGTTACAAGAAACATTTTTAAGTATTTTAAGGGAGTGCCAAAAATGTGTCCTTTCATATTTTTTGTTAGCAATAGGTTAAATCAAAAATTTGATCAGTTTTACATGTTGATCCAATAAATATTCCCTGAACATTTCATTAAAATCCATCTAATGGTGCATAATATATTTTGCTAACAGACAAGCAGGACTGACTCCAACATTTAATGCTGATGTTTTAAGCAAAGCTCTTGTGCAATAAGTAGCACTTTGGAGTATGAGTTGTGAATTACTCTGAGCTGTTTTAATGCCAAATTTTAGCTGAATGTATTTAAAATTGACTGGGTTGTTGAGATTTTCATGTTTTTTTGAAGACCATTTGGCTGTGTCAGCCATCTTGAATCAAGTTTGCTTCAAAAGTTAATTAGTTGTACATGTTGATCCAATGATATTTCCTTAAAAGTTGCATTAAAAGGCATCCAGTGGTACATGAGATACTTTGCTAATATGCTCCAAAAGATAACTTGTGTTCATAATTTAGGGTAAAAAT
>NW_013957495.1:0-836 GCF_001266775.1 Austrofundulus limnaeus
GTCTAAAATCCTGAAACATTTCAGCACCTTCAGGACCTTAGAGAGTTCCTTCAGTCCTTGACACAGTCTAAAGTCCTGAAACATTCCAGCACCTTCAGTACCTTGGAGAGTTCCTTCAGTCCTTCACATGTCTAAAGTCCTGAAACATTCCAGCACCTTCAGGATCTTTGACAGGGACTTCAGCAGTTCCTTCAGCGCTTAAGATTGCCTAAAGTCCTGAAACATTCCAGCACGTTCAGTACCTTGGAGAGTTCCTTCAATCCTTCACATGTGTAAAGTCCTGAAGCATTCCAGCACCTTCAGTACCTTGGAGAGTTCCTTCAATCCTTCACATGTGTAAAGTCCTGAAGCATTCCAGCACCTTCAGTACCTTGGAGAGTTCCTTCAATCCTTCACAATGTCTAAAGTCCTGAAAAATTACAGCACTTTCAGGACCTTGGACAGGTCCTTCAACTATTCCTTCAGTCCTTCACACTGTCTAAAGACCTTAAACATTCCAGCACCTTCAGGACCTTGGACAGGGACTTCAGCAGTTCCTTCAGGGCTTAAGATTGCCTAAAGTCCTGAAACGTTCCAGCACCTTCAATACCTTGGAGAGTTCCTTCAATCCTTCACAATGTCTAAAGTCCTGAAAAATTACAGCACTTTCAGGACCTTGGACAGTTCCTTAAACTATTCCTTCAGTCCTTCACACTGTCTAAAGACCTTAAACATTCCAGCACCTTCAGGACCTTGGACAGGTCCTACAACATTTCCTTCAGTCGTTCTCAATGTCTAAATTCCTAAAACATTCAAGCACCTTCAGGACCTTGGAGAGTTCCTTCTATCCTTCACAC
>NW_013957495.1:1836-2391 GCF_001266775.1 Austrofundulus limnaeus
GCCTAAAGTCCTGAAACATTCCAGCACCTTCAGTACCTTGGAGAGTTCCTTCAATCCTTCACAACGTCTAAAGTCCTGAAACATTCCAGTACCTTCAGGACCTTGGACAGGTCCTTCAACAGTTCCTTCAGTTGTTCTCAATGTCTAAATTCCTAAAACATTCCAGCA
This sequence comes from Austrofundulus limnaeus, assembly GCF_001266775.1. Lineage (NCBI taxonomy): Eukaryota > Metazoa > Chordata > Actinopteri > Cyprinodontiformes > Rivulidae > Austrofundulus > Austrofundulus limnaeus. The sequence continues at coordinate 2,005 of NW_013957495.1, forward strand.
CCTGCAGGACCTTGGAGAGTTCCTTCTATTCTTCACACTGTCTAATGTCCTGAATAATTCCAGCACCTTCAGGATCTTTGACAGGGACTTCAGCAGTTCCTTCAGTCGTTCTCAATGTCTAAATTCCTAAAACATTCCAGCACCTTCAGGACCTTGGAGAGTTCCTTCTATCCTTCACACAGTCTAACGTCCTGATATATTTCAGCACCTTCAGGACCTTGGAGAGTTCCTTCAATCCTTCACTTTGTCTAAAGTCCTGAAACATTGCAGCACTTTCAGGACCTTGGACAGGTCCTTCAACTGTTCCTTCAGTCCTGCACACTGTCTAAATTCCTGAAACATTCCAGCACCTTCAGGTACTTGCAGTGTTCTTTCAGTCCTTCACAC
>NW_013957496.1:0-1055 GCF_001266775.1 Austrofundulus limnaeus
CGTCAGTCCATACCTGTCAGTCCATACCTGTCAGCGCATACCCCTCAGTCCATACCCGTCTGTCCATACCTGTCAGTCCATACCTGTCAGTCCATACCTGTCAGTCCATACCTGTCAGTCCATACCTGTCAGTCCATACCCGTCTGTCCATACCCGTCAGTCCATACCTGTCAGTCCATACCTGTCAGCGCATACCCCTCAGTCCATAACCGTCAGTCCATTACCGTCTGTCCATATCCGTCAGTCCATACCCCTCAGTCCATACCCATCAGTCCATACCCATCAGTCCATACCCCTCAGTCCATACCCCTCTGTCCATACCCGTCAGTCCATACCTGTCTGTCCATATCCGTCAGTCCATACCCCTCAGTCCATACCCCTCAGTCCATACCCCTCAGTCCATACATCTCAGTCCATACCCGTCAGTCCATACCTGTCAGTCCATACCCGTCAGTCCATACCCCTCAGTCCATACCCGTCAGTCCATATCTGTCAGTGCATACCCCTCAGTCCATAACCGTCAGTCCATATCCATCAGTCCATACCCCTCAGTCCATACCTGTCAGTCCATACCCATCAGTCCATACCACTCAGTCCATACCCCTCAGTCCATACCCCTCAGTCCATAACCGTCAGTCCATATCCGTCAGTCCATACCCCTCAGTCCATACTCGTCAGTCCATACCTGTCAGTCCATACCCGTCAGTCCATACCCCTCAGTCCATACCCGTCAGTCCATACCCGTCAGTCCATACCCCTCAGTCCATACCCGTCAGTCCATACCCCTCAGTCCATAACCGTCAGTGCATACCCCTCAGTCCATAACCGTCAGTCCATATCCGTCAGTCCATACCCCTCAGTCCATACCCGTCAGTCCATACCCCTCAGTCCATACCCCTCAGTCCATACCCATCAGTCCATACCCGTCAGTCCATACCCCTCAGTCCATACCCGTCAGTCCATACCACTCAGTCCATACCCCTCAGTCCATAACCGTCAGTCCATATCCGTCAGTCCATACCCATCAGTCCATACACGTCAGTCCATACCTGTCA
>NW_013957496.1:2055-2391 GCF_001266775.1 Austrofundulus limnaeus
ACAGGTGCACCTGTTAGTCCCACCCCCGGCCATTTCCTGTGGCCTTAGGAACGGTGCGGGTCGGCCAACCAGAACCAGATGATCGGGGGAGTTTGGAGGTGGGAGTGGGCGTACGGCTCAGCAGGCAGTTGTTCATCAGAGACTGAGAGCAGGACCTGAACCCATCATGTCAATCTGTTCCAGACCTGGAGCTACAGGAGACCTCAGCTTTATAAACCCACCTGGAGACAGGTAACCCATAACCGACCCGCTCCAGCAGCGCCTACACTTCCAAACCTTCACGTTCTCATCAGACTCTGTTGTAATCACTGCAGAGAAGCTGCGCAGGTGTTGCAC
>NW_013957497.1:0-485 GCF_001266775.1 Austrofundulus limnaeus
GATTATAAATGTGTCAGGTCAGAGACTATAAATATGTCAGGTTAAAGACTATAAATCTCTCTTGTCAGAGATTATAAATGTGTCAGGTCAGAGACTATAAATATGTCAGGTTAAAGACTATAAATGTCTCTTTTCAGAGATTATAAATGTCTCTGGTCAGAGATTATTAATGTGTCAGGTTAGAGACTATAAATATGTCGCAGGTCAGAGACAATAAATGTGTCAGGTCAGAGACAACAAATGTGTCAGGTGAGATCCTATACTTATGTCAGGTCAGAGATTATAAATGTGTCAGGTCAGAGACTATAAATGTCTCAGGTCACAGACTTTAAATGTCTCAGGTCTGAGACAAAAAATGTCTCAGGTCAGAGACAATATATAACAGGTCAGAGACTGTAAATGTGTCAGGTCAGAGACTGTAAATGTGTCAGGTCAGAGACTGTAAATGTGTCAGGTCAGAGACTGTAAATGTGTCAGGTCAGAGA
>NW_013957497.1:2880-3450 GCF_001266775.1 Austrofundulus limnaeus
AGACTATAAATGTCTCAGGTCAGAGACTGTACATGTCTCAGGTCAGATCCTGTAAATGTGTCAGGTCAGATCCTATAAATGTGTCACGTCAGAGACTATAAATTTGTCAGGTCAGAGACTATAAATGTCTCAGGTCAGAGACAAAAACAGTCTCAGGTCAGAGACAAAAAATAAGTCTGGTCAGAGACTGTAAACGTGTGAGGTCAGAGACAAGAAATGTGTCAGGTCAGAGACAAGATTTGTCCCAGGTCAGAGACTATAAATGTCCCAGGTCAGAGACTATAAATGTCCCAGGTCAGAGACAATAAATAAGTCAGGTCAGAGACTGTAAATGTGTCAGGTCAGAGACTGTAAATGTGTCAGGTCAGAGACTGTAAATGTGTCAGGTCAGAGACTGTAAATGTGTCAGGTCAGAGACTGTAAATGTGTCAGGTCAGAGACTATAAATGTGTTCAGTCCGAGACTATAAATGTGTTCAGTCCGAGACTATAAATGTGTCAGGTCCGAGACTATAAATGTGTCAGGTCCGAGACTATAAATGTGTCAGGTCCGAGACTATAAATGTGTCTG
>NW_013957497.1:4450-4786 GCF_001266775.1 Austrofundulus limnaeus
TTCAGGTCAGAGAATATAAACGTTTCAGGTCAGAGAATATAAACGTTTCAGGTCAGAGAATATAAATGTTTCAGGTCAGAAAAAAGAAATGTCCCAGGTTAAAGACAAGAAATTTCCCAGGTCAGAGACAAGAAATGTCCTAGGTCAGAGACAAGAAATTTCCCAGGTCAGAGACTATAAATGTGTCAGGTCCGAGACTATAAATGTATCAGGTCAGCTCCTATAAATGTGTCAGGTCAGATCCTATAAATATGTCAGGTCAGATCCTATAAATGTGTCAGGTCAGAGACTATAACTGTGTCAGGTCAGACTCTATAAATGTGTCAGGTCAGAGAC
>NW_013957498.1:0-772 GCF_001266775.1 Austrofundulus limnaeus
GGATTAAAGAGATGCATTGCCTAAAATACACGATGAATTGCCTACAACAAGGACCGACCTTAGAAATGACTCGGTTGTGTTCAGTCAGAACCTGGTCAGCGATGCGTTCCACGCTCTGCACGATGCGAGTGCAGGCCCGGGCCTGGTTCTGAGCCATCCACAGGACGTGCTCCTCCACCAGCATCATGTTGCTGGCTACGTCTGAGATGTAGTCCCCCAGCTGAGCAAACACACACACGTCCAGAAACACACACATGTTAAGGTAGCACACAGAGGCAGACTCACATCAGTCAGAGACACAACAAAGCTCTGATTAAATCCTGACGTTGTGAGGAAGACAACTGTGGCTTCATTCATTAAAGAAAGATTTAATTTAGATTAGAAGCTCCAGGAGGGGATAATGGCTTCTCTGGGATGGAGGTCCACCATTTACTGACAGAAGGTTTTATTATTGCTTCATTTGACTCGTCTTTATTAGCTGAGAGAGGACAGACTCACAGGTAATGAGACAGTCTCACAGGTAATGAGACAGTCTCACAGGTAATGAGACAGTCTCACAGGTAATGAGACAGTCTCACAGGTAATGAGACAGTCTCACAGGTAATGAGACAGTCTCACGGGTAATGAGACAGTCTCACAGGTAATGAGACAGTCTCACAGGTAATGAGACAGTCTCACAGGTAATGAGACAGACTCACAGGTAATGAGACAGTCTCACAGGTAATGAGACAGACTCACAGGTAATGAGACAGACTCACAGGTAATGAGACAG
>NW_013957498.1:1772-2390 GCF_001266775.1 Austrofundulus limnaeus
CTCACAGGTAATGAGGACAGTCTCACAGGTAATGAGGACAGTCTCACAGGTAATGAGGACAGACTCACGGGTAATGAGGACAGTCTCACGGGTAATGAGGACAGTCTCACAGGTAATGAGGACAGTCTCACAGGTAATGAGGACAGTCTCACAGGTAATGAGACAGTCTCACGGGTAATGAGACAGTCTCACGGGTAATGAGACAGTCTCACGGGTAATGAGACAGTCTCACGGGTAATGAGGATAGTCTCACAGGTAATGAGGACAGTCTCACAGGTAATGAGACAGTCTCACGGGTAATGAGGACAGTCTCACAGGTAATGAGACAGTCTCACGGGTAATGAGGACAGTCTCACAGGTAATGAGACAGTCTCACAGGTAATGAGGACAGTCTCACAGGTAATGAGACAGTCTCACGGGTAATGAGACAGTCTCATGGGTAATGAGACAGTCTCATGGGTAATGACAGTCTCACGGGTAATGAGACAGTCTCACGGGTAATGAGACAGTCTCACAGGTAATGAGGACAGTCTCACAGGTAATGAGGACAGTCTCACAGGTAATGAGGACAGTCTCACAGGTAATGAGGACAGTCTCACAGGTAATGAGACAGTCTCA
>NW_013957499.1:0-585 GCF_001266775.1 Austrofundulus limnaeus
GATGGATGGATGGATGGATGGATGGATGGATGATGGATGGATGGATGGGTTTATGAGATTTGCAAATCATTGCATTTTTAAAATTAACATTTTACAAAACATAAACTTTTTTCAGATTTGTGTTTCAACATCATTTCAACATAATTTTGCAAATAAAAAATGCTTCAATACTTTATGTTTGACTCTCATAAAAATACTTTGGAGATATGGCAGGATACAATTCAGAGTGCTATACTCATGAAATTTTGTTCTTCTTTTTGTCAAACAAACTTTTATCCTATCCCAAGACAATATAAAGTGTATTAAACCATAATACACAGCTCTCAGCATAGCTTTTACTCCACAGTACAGAACATTTCCTCAGTCTGCATCACCTTGTGACTGCACAGTCCCCACATGAAACCTGTTCTATTAGCTATTCTAATACATTTCTTGCTATCCATATGAATGAGAGAGGCAACAGACCAGCAGATGGCCTGGGAAAGTGGGAGTCACAAACAGAAAATCCTCATCCAGTATTGTGCAGATTACACTTTTTTTGGTGCCCACACACACACACACACACACACACACACACACACACAC
>NW_013957499.1:1585-2390 GCF_001266775.1 Austrofundulus limnaeus
GTATATATATTCAAGTTTTACATTGCATTATTTAGTCAGGAATATTAAATTCTGCATGTGCTACATGTTGCTACTATTTTGCGTGTATAATCATAGAAATCCATGTAATTGACTGTAATACAAAACTGAAGAGTGTTTTAAGATGGCAGGAATCAACTTATGCCTTTGTTGTTCAGATTAGCCAGTAGCTCATCAGTTCTGTTAGATGTAGACTTTATTTATTCAGAGGCCATTTGAAAAAAAACTATATATGTATATTTATTGAACTATTTCTTTTATAGTTTTTCAGTGTAGTGTCTTCAGTAAAACAGTCAGAGCCACCAAGGGTCCTGATAGGTTGTTATGCTGAACCATGTGTGCAGCACATCAGCTCCAGCTGCATGCTAAGTGGCTGCTGTTTTGTAAAATTGTTCCTTCTTCAGAATACTGGATAAACAGTCTCCCTTCACCTCTGAAGAATGACAGCTAAGAACTTAGCAGTCCTCAGCTTAACACGATGGATGTCAATCACTTCATTCTGTTAAACACAACACAGAGAGTAATTCAGTGGATCAGCCGTCAGTTACTCTAATCCAAACAAAGCACAACAAAGACAAGCAAAAATTGTTTAGTGACAGGCATATAAATAAAGCTTGACTCGTGGGAAATAATAAAATTTAATTTGGTGGCAAGTCCTGCATTCTAAACATACTGGCACACTCATTTTAGTTATGGAAAACATTGGGCCTCATGCAGGAACATGTTCGTATTTTTATCCTTAATTTCTCTTACTTTTGTTCGTACAAAGGGTTTCGTACGAACATGT
>NW_013957500.1:0-451 GCF_001266775.1 Austrofundulus limnaeus
GTCCAAGGTACTAAAACACGCCAGCACTTTCAGGAACTAGGACAGTTCCTTTAGTCCTTCACACTTTCTAAAGCCCTGAAACATTCCAACACCTTCAGGTTTTTGGACAGTTCCTTCAGCCCTTTAAATTATCTAAAGTCCAGAAACATTCCAGCACTTTCAGGACCTTGGAAAGCTCCTTCATCCTTTCACACTGTCAAGAACCTAAAACATACCAGCACTTTCAGGACCTTGGACAGCTCTAGCTTCCTTTCACACTGTCCAAGGACATAAAACATTCCAACACTTTCAGGACCTTGGACAGTTCCTTCAGCCCTTCACACTATCTAAAGTCCAGAAACATTCCAGCACTTTCAGGACATTGGACAGCTCCTTCATCCTTTCACACTGTCAAGAACCTAAAACATACCAGCACTTTCAGGACCTTGGACAGCTCTTGCTTCCTTTCACA
>NW_013957500.1:1495-2014 GCF_001266775.1 Austrofundulus limnaeus
CTAAATTATGCCAGCACTTTCAGGACCTTGGACAGTTCCTTTAGTCCTTCACACTTTCTAAAGCCCTGAAACATTTCAGCACTTAAAGGACTTTGGACAGTTCCTTCAGACCTTCACACTTTCTAAAGCCCTGAAACATTGCAGCACTTTCAGGACTTTGGACAGTTCCTTCAGACCTTCACACTTTCTAAAGCCCTGAAACATTGCAGCACTTTCAGGACTTTGGACAGTTCCTTCAGACCTTCACACTTTCTAAAGCTCTGAAACATTTCAGCACTTTCAGGACTTTTGACAGTTCCTTCAGCCCTTCACACTATCTAAAATCCTGAAACATTCCAAAATTTTTTAGGAATTTGGACAGTTCCTTCAGCCCTTCAAACTGTCTAAAGTACAGAAACATTCCATTATTTCAGGAACTTGGACAGCTCCTAGAGCCCTTCAAACTGCCCAAGGTCCTAAAACATGCCAGTACTTTCAGGAACTAGGACAGTTCCTTTAGTATTTCACACTTTCTAAAGC
>NW_013957500.1:3014-3434 GCF_001266775.1 Austrofundulus limnaeus
GACTTTGGACAGTTCCTTCAGCCCTTCACACTTTCTAAAGCCCTGAAACATTTCAGCACTTAAAGGACTTTGGACAGTTCCTTCAGCCCTTCACACTTTCTAAAGCCCTGAAACATTTCAGCACTTAAAGGACTTTGGACAGTTCCTTCAGCCCTTCACACGGTCTAAATTCCAGAAATATTCCAGCACTTTCTGGACCTTGGACAATTCCTTCAAACCTTCAAACTGTCTAAAGTACAGAAACATTCCATAATTTCAGGAACTTGGACAGCTCCTAGAGCCCTTCAAACTGCCCAAGGTCCTAAAACATGCCAGTACTTTCAGGCACTAGGACAGTTCCTTTAGTATTTCACACTTTCTAAAGCCCTGAAACAAGCCAGCACTTTCAGGTCCATGGACAGTTCATTCAGTCCTTAACAC
>NW_013957501.1:0-795 GCF_001266775.1 Austrofundulus limnaeus
ACACACACACACACACACACACACACACACAGAGCTCTGAAGCAGCAGTCTGCAGGTCAGCAGAGCTGCGCTTCAGAGATAAGCGCCACTGAAGGTTTGGAGAGGAGTGGAGCTTCCACTGCGTAGTTTTCTTTTTTCTTTTTTCTTTTTTTTGTCCTCTTTTTTTCTTATGCTATTTGCAGTTAAACTTCTTGTTTAGATTGTGTGAGGAATATCACGTCACATCATTGTTCATGAACACAAAAAATTAAACTTTGGTTAAAAAAGCTGTCTTGTCTAAAAGTTGAAGTTATTGCCTACCTAACAAATGTGACAATAAAATAAAATACATTTATTTACAGGGAAGTATTGCTTTTGTTTAACTGAAAAATAATTTAAAAAGTCATCATGTGTATATTTTGCATATGAGTTGCGCAAAATACTCAAAACTTTAACCCAGAAACATTAAGTCTGTTGAAACCAAATGCTTTAGGAAGGTATTTCTGCAAACCTAATACTGATGCAAAATAATCAATAGAAAGTTTTGCAACAAATGTCTACTTTAGTTTATTTGTTGTTGGTTTTTTTCTTTCAAAACTTGTCCAGTTTTGCACTCGTGTCGTAGTGAACAGTGAAACAGTAAAAGCGACGCATCCGAGAGCACGAGACTAGAAAAAAAGGGAAAAAGTTAAGTGTATTATAGAACTGCGCGTTACCCGGAGACTGGATGTCATTAGTAAGAATCTATTTGTGACAGATCAGAAGTGTGTTTGAGGCTGAGAGAGAGAGAGAGAGAGAGAGAGAGAGAGAGAGAGA
>NW_013957501.1:1795-2390 GCF_001266775.1 Austrofundulus limnaeus
ATAATATGTTGCGATGAAATGTTAATATAAGTATTATTACATAATAAATTGAAATAGGTAAAAAAAAAGGGATAAAAACTGCAGATTTGCTTATTTAATCACCCTTGTTGAACAAGTGATGTTTAGCCAAAACTTTATTGATTTTTTTAAAACTGAGACCACTGTTTTAACTGTAAAGAAATGTTTTTGTTAAATGATATCATTGACACCTGTCCGAATGGAAATACCTTTATACATTTGGACATAAACAGTATTGGATATTACACAGATGAGCTGAGAGCAGTCTGAGAATCAGGTCGTGTTTAACGCCTGAGAAAGTGGCTCCCAGGCCGCCTCATGGAGCCAAAGTGACCGGGGTTTCCACAGGAAGTCACCAGTGTCCAGTGAAAGCAGAGCCCCTCTCCTCCCTCCCTGCAGCTCCTCGGGACTCACCGTGAATACAAGGCCCCCTAAAAGCAACACAGTGCCCAATGCTTCAAATGTATTGCATTTCAGAGGGGTTTATTTTCTTCTTCTTCTTCTTCTTCTTGATCATCTTCTTCTTCTTGATCATCTTCTTATCATCTTCTTCTTCTTGATCATCTTCTTCTTCTTG
>NW_013957502.1:0-893 GCF_001266775.1 Austrofundulus limnaeus
GTCCAAACCTTTGTCCACACAGATCACAAAAGGTTTCTGTCCTGTGTGGACTATCATGTGTGTGTCTAAAGTGTGACATTCGTCCAAACTTTTGTCCACACAGATCACAAACAAATGGTTTCTGTCCTGTGTGGATTATCATGTGTCTGTCTAAAGTTGACTTACGTCCAAACTTTTGTCCACACAGATCACAGACAAATGGTTTCTGTCCTGTGTGGATTATCATGTGTCTGTCTAAAGTTGACTTTCGTCCAAAGTTTTGCCCACACAGATCACAGACAAATGGTTTCTGTCCTGTGTGGATTATCATGTGTCTGTCTAAAGTTGACTTTCGTCCAAAGTTTTGCCCACACAGATCACAGACAAATGGTTTCTGTCCTGTGTGGATTATCATGTGTTTGTTTAAAGTTGACTTTTCTCCAAACGTTTGTCCACACAGATCACAGACAAAAGGTTTCTGTCCTGTGTGGATTATCATGTGTCTGTTTAAATTTGACTTTTCTCTAAACGTTTGTCCACACAGATCACAGACAAATGGTTTCTGTCCTGTGTGGATTATCATGTGTCTGTTTAAAGTTGACTTTTCTCTAAACGTTTGTCCACACAGATCACAGACAAATGGTTTCTGTCCTGTGTGGATTATCATGTGTCTGTTTAAAGTTGACTTTTCTCTAAACGTTTGTCCACACAGATCACAGACAAATGGTTTCTGTCCTGTGTGGATTATCATGTGTCTGTTTAAAGTTGACTTTTCTCTAAACGTTTGTCCACACAGATCACAGACAAATGGTTTCTGTCCTGTGTGGATTATCATGTGTCTGTTTAAAGTTGACTTTTCTCTAAACGTTTGTCCACACAGATCACAGACAAATGGTTTCTGTCCTGTGTGGATT
>NW_013957502.1:1893-2217 GCF_001266775.1 Austrofundulus limnaeus
GTTTGCGGTAACCGATCATAATACCCACAATCCCGCAGCGAATCACAGGCCCTGAGGAGAAGGAGGAAGTTCTACTCAAGCAGCTCCACCACATGTAAGAGGCAGGGCTCTGGAGAGCCACCAATTTGGTCACAAATGAAACCTGATTGTTTTAATAGTGTGAAAGTTTGAGATGTTTTAGTAGGTTCAGTCCTTAAACATTTAATTTAGAATTTCTTAATCTTGTGATGTTTATGTTAAATTTTTAGGTCTGAAAACCACTTTAAATTAGGGCTGGGCGATATGGCAAAAAAATGATCACGATTTTTTTGTTAACCTAAAAAG
>NW_013957503.1:0-479 GCF_001266775.1 Austrofundulus limnaeus
ACACACACACACACACACACACACACACACACACACACACACACACACACACACACACACACATGTATAGATGTGGAATAGTGCAACAAGAAACCAGGTGTGTATGGGGTGGGTGGGGGGTGTACTTAGTGATAGGATTATAAATAGAGCCATGAACAGGCTCTGCGAAAGGTGAGAACATCCAATGGCCAGGGAATCATTACAGAACAGCTGGCAGGGTTTTGTGCTGTAGGGAAATAGATATTTTTAGGACTTTTATACATTTAAATGACTTAGTTTTGTTAGTACTGAATACACTTGTATTTTTTGCAAGAGGAGGAAACAATTCTGCAAGTTTTCATGATGCAGCATATTAAAAACCTTTCAGTATTCAGAAAAATGTCATTTTGGAAATTGTAACCTCTGTTTCTCAATATTTAGAAAATTTATGTCAGAAATTTACTTTTGGTACTTACCATATTTGTTCATGTATAATATGA
>NW_013957503.1:1479-2389 GCF_001266775.1 Austrofundulus limnaeus
AGATAGATAGATAGATAGATAGATAGATAGATAGATAGATAGATAGATAGATAGATAGATAGATAGATAGATAGACTCATGGTATGAGATTATAAAACAGTAAAACGTGTAGAAAGTCAGTTCAGTCCAGGTGTCAAAAAGATCCTCAAACACGTTTTGGGCTGTTCTTCTAAAATCACATTGTTCAGGGTGTGAAAAACTGCTGTTTTTTATGAAACTTCATTGGAGTAGAAGAGGTCAGGAGTATATTAGCTGAAATATATCTAGTGTCAGAAAATGAGAGAAGGAAGGAAAGAGCGAGAGAGCCCCTCGCTGGCAGCAGTGCTGTCTTTTCACCACTAATTTTTTCCACCTTGTTAGGCACTCAGCCGTGGGCCAGGCAAATACTGTATAAACACCCTGGCAGGATAGACAGGAATGGAGGCTGCAAGGAAGAGGGAGTAAAATATTTGTATATAATGAAAGGAGGGAGCAAAAAGTGAAAATGATTCAAAGGAAATTACAGGAAGAAGGTTATAGGATTAAAGGATGAAAGGGGATTGATATTTAGCATTGTCTAAGAAGAACAGCAAAGATAGGAAGCAGATTATGTAGGAAAAAGCAGTAACACTCCTAGGACATGTATATTTAATACAATCTTATACTTATTTCTCAATGCCACTGACTCAACAAAACCACCAAAATATTATAAAATTAAATTATATGCTGTATTTAGAAATATAAAAACCAAACTGCATCCAAATGTTTGCTTTAGGGACAAAAGCACATCCAGAATACTGCTGGCCATTTTCATTTACTCGTTGATCTAGCTTCTAGTTGTTTCTTTGTACAGGAATCATGCATCATTATACTGCCCCCTTAGGGTCGGGGGTGTATCAGTATTAAAATAAAGAAAATTGATATGAAATTG
>NW_013957504.1:0-378 GCF_001266775.1 Austrofundulus limnaeus
GACGAGATGGTAAGCGTTGCGAAGGTCTAATTTGGAGAAAAACTTGGCTCCCTGGATTTGGTCAAATGCTGAATTCATAAGTGGTAATGGGTAACGATTTTTTACAGTGATGTCATTTAGTCCTCTGTAATCAATACACGGGCGAAGAGACCCATCCTTCTTCTCCACAAAGAAGAAGCCAGCACCGGCGGGGGAGGAGGAAGGACGGATTAAACCAGACTTTAAGGAATCAGAAATGTAATTGTTCATGGCCTCCTGCTCAGGTTTGGAAAGTGCATAAAGTTTTCCTCTTGGAGGAGTAGAACCAGGTAACAGATTTATTTCACAATCATAGGGTCTGTGGGGTGGTAAGCAAGTGGCTTTATGTTTATTAAATAC
>NW_013957504.1:1378-2388 GCF_001266775.1 Austrofundulus limnaeus
GTATTTATTGGTCAGAACTGCAGTATTTATTGGTCAGAACTGCAGTATTTATTGGTCAGAACTGCAGTATTTATTGGTCAGAATTGCAGTATTTATTGGTCAGAACTGCAGTATTTATTGGTCAGAATTGCAGTATTTATTGGTCAGAACTGCAGTATTTATTGGTCAGAATTGCAGTATTTATTGGTCAGAATTGCAGTATTTATTGGTCAGAACTGCAGTAATTATTGGTCAGAACTGCAGTATTTATTGGTCAGAACTTCAGTATTTATTGGTCAGAACTGCAGTAGTTATTGGTCAGAATTGCAGTATTTATTGGTCAGAACTGCAGTATTTATTGATAAGAGCTGCAGTATTTATTGATAAGAGCTGCAGTAGTTATTGGTCAGAACTGCAGTATTTATTGGTCAGAACTGCAGTATTTGTTGGTCAGAACTGCTGTAGTTATTGGTCAGAAATGCAATATTTATTGGTCAGAACTGCAGTAGTTATTGGTCAGAACTTCAGTATTTATTGGTCAGAACTGCAGTATTTGTTGGTCAGAACTGCAGTATTTGTTGGTCAGAACTGCAGTATTTATTGGTCAGAACTGCAATATTTATTGATAAGAGCTGCTGATGGATGGAGCTCAGAGAGTGGGCTCTGACAGGGTGGGGCTCTGTTGAAGTACCTGCAGCACACACACACTAAAACAAGCAGGGATGCTCCACACTAATGTTGTGCTGCTGCCTGCCTGCACACAAACATTCAGTTAACAGATGGAAAAAAAAACTGTTTTAAAGCCACTTGCTTCACTCTGCGTCACATTAGAAAGTCACACACAGAAATGTGCACGACATTTTGAGATGTGAAAGGTTTGCATTGACTCGGAGCTCCACAGGGAGGTGGATTAGCCCTGACCCAGCAGCAGCCCCTCACACCACAGCAGCAGCCCCTCACACCACAGCAGCAGCCCCTCACACCACAGCAGCAGCCCCTCACACCACAGCAGCAGCCCCTCACACCACAGC
>NW_013957505.1:0-924 GCF_001266775.1 Austrofundulus limnaeus
AGGCTCCGCCTCCTGAAGGAGCCGCTGTGAGACGTCTCACGGAGGCTCCGCCTCCTGAAGGAGCCTCTCACATCCTGGACTCTGTGAGTTTCTGTATCCACAGCGATAAAGTTGCTGTGTAAACCCGAGGCCTTAGAATCACGTTGCTTTCACTGGACCTTAATGTGTGTCGATGAGACTGAAGGAGCAGGAGGAGCAGCTGACCCTCGGAGCTGTTTGCACATTTCCTCCCTGCAGGGGAGCAGTTCGCAGCAGAAGGTTCGGCTCCGAGCGTCGGCTGGAAGTAGCTTCAACGTCTCGTTTCTGTTTGCTGTGAAGTTCTCCACCAGTCCTCTGCTTCCCCCAGAGCTGAGACCCCCACAGCTCTGTGAGGTCAGCTGGCAGGCTCTCGCAGGTTCACATGGTTCTGGTTTCCTTTCTCTCCACTCGACAGCTGATTGTGAATAAAGTTCTCCTGATCCAGAAGAAACCAAAGATGGAGGATGAAGGATTTCTGCCTTGTCTTCAGGTCACTTCCTGTTTGTGTGAAGTGGACCTGAGGTTCTGGTCCTGATGGACCTGTTTGAAGACTTGTGGCCTTAGCAGCTAAAGGAAGTCAGAGAACGTGGTGTTTTATCATGTGAAGCTTCTTCTTTTTTTTTATTTTGAGCTCATTATTTGACGGGTCGGTCCGGGTTTTGGTGTCGGTTCTTTCTGCTCTTCTTTAAAACTTCTGCACAGTCCAGAGTGGCCTTATATTCAACAATAAATTGATTTTTCAAAATAAAAGCTTCTGTATTGTGTGTTTATTTGAGGGGGCGGAGCTTCTGGTTCCAGGTGAGTTGATGCTCGTTTGTCTTCAGGTTTAAACTAAATGAACGTTTGGGTCAGGCTGACATTTGTGCTTTTTTTCAACTTTTATCTCAACACCTAACACCTTTGATT
>NW_013957505.1:1924-2388 GCF_001266775.1 Austrofundulus limnaeus
GTTTTACTGGACCTGAGGAGACCAGTTCTACAGGTTTTACTGGACCTGATGAGACCAGTTCTACAGGTTTTACTGGACCTGAGGAGACCAGTTCTACAGGTTTTACTGGACCTGATGAGACCAGTTCTACAGGTTTTACTGGACCTGAGGAGACCTGCAGGTTTTACTGGACCTGAGGAGACCAGTTCTGCAGGTTTTACTGGACCTGATGAGACCAGTTCTGCAGGTTTTACTGGACCTGATGAGACCAGTTCTGCAGGTTTTACTGGACCTGATGAGACCAGTTCTACAGGTTTTACTGGACCTGAGGAGACCAGTTCTGCAGGTTTTACTGGACCTGATGAGACCAGTTCTGCAGGTTTTACTGGACCTGATGAGACCAGTTCTACAGGTTTTACTGGACCTGATGAGAACAGTTCTGCAGGTTTTACTGGACCTGATGAGACCAGTTCTACAGGTTTTAC
>NW_013957506.1:0-785 GCF_001266775.1 Austrofundulus limnaeus
CCCATGAGCATTAAGACTGATGAGCATTAAGACCCCATGAGCATTAAGACTCATGAGCATTAAGACTGATGAGCATTAAGAAACATGAGCATTAAGACTCATGAGCATTAAGACTGATGAGCATTAAGAACCATGAGCATTAAGACCCATGAGCATTAAGACTCATGTGCATTAAGACTGATGAGCATTAAGACCCATGAGCGTTAAGACTCATGAGCATTAAGACTGATGAGCATTAAGAACCATGAGCATTAAGACTCATGAGCATTAAGACCCATGAGCGTTAAGACTCATGAGCATTAAGACTGATGAGCATTAAGAACCATGAGCATTAAGACCCATGAGCATTAAGACCCATGAGCATTAAGACTCATGAGCATTAAGACCCATGAGCATTAAGACTCATGAGCATTAAGACCCATGAGCATTAAGACCCATAAGCATTAAGACTCATGAGCATTAAGACTCATGAGCATTAAGACCCATGAGCATTAAGACCCATGAACATTAAGACCCATGAGCATTAAGACCCATGAGCATTAAGACTCATGAGCATTAAGACTCATGAGCATTAAGACTCATGAGCATTAAGACTCATGAGCATTAAGACCCATGAGCATTAAGACCCATGAGCATTAAGACTCATGAGCATTAAGACTCATGAGCATTAAGACTCATTAAGACTCCATGAGCATTAAGACCCATGAGCATTAAGACTGATGAGCATTAAGACCCCATGAGCATTAAGACTGATGAGCATTAAGACCCCATGAGCATTAAGACTG
>NW_013957506.1:1785-2387 GCF_001266775.1 Austrofundulus limnaeus
TAATGGGTATGTTTTACTGCTGAAGTCAGCGGATGCAGTGTAAATGCTCTCATTGCTTATAATGGGTATGTTTTACTGCTGAAGTCAGCGGATGCAGTGTAAATTGTGGCTAAGATATTGACTGACTTCAGGTCTGGTTTAGGTCATCATTACTTATATGTTTTCAATATATCATCTGCTGTTTTACATGATTGAATCTGCTCTACCTCCACAAAATGGTGATGGGACTCCCAATGGTCTGTGTGATGCGTGTGATGTTGAATTAGAGACCTCTTTTCGCTACTTAGACTACTGCCTGGTTCTGAGCAGTCAAAGGAAAAGAATTATCTGAGAACTCTTTATGGATCCTGAGCAGCTCAGAACACTGAGTGTTCCTCATATAATGAAGGTTTGAATAAAGACCAATGTTTTTTTGGGGAGAGCAATGGGCCCATTTACAAGGCTCCCACTCATATGGGTTTTTTATCCATCCCCACTCACCATAAACCAGGGGTTTATAAACCTTTTGACCTCGGGACCCAATTTGTTGAACATAAAGTGACACGAGGCCTAGTCACACATTACCATATGGATCAAAATGATAACTATTCTAAATCTTGGTT
>NW_013957507.1:0-692 GCF_001266775.1 Austrofundulus limnaeus
ACACATTACAGCAACACAAAAACATATCACAGCAACACAAATGCAGATTACAGCAACACAAAAACACATTACAGCAACACAAATACACATTACAGCAACGCAAATACACATTACAGCAACACAAAAACACATCACAGCAACACAAATGCACATTACAGCAACACAAATACACGTTACAGCAACGCGAATACACATTACAGCAACACAAAAACACATCACAGCAACACAAATGCACATTACAGCAACACAAAAACACATTACAGCAACACAAATACACATTACAGCAACACAAATACACATTACAGCAACACAAAAACACATCACAGCAACACAAATACACATTACAGCAACACAAATACACATTACAGCAACACAAATACACATTACAGCAACATAAAAACACATTACAGCAACACAAATACACGTTACAGCAACACAAATACACATCACAGCAACACAAATACACATTACAGCAACACAAATACATATTACAAAAACAAAAAACACATCACAGCAACACAAAAACACGTTACAGCAAAACAATGCACATTACAGCAACATAAAAACACATTAAAGCAACACAAATACACATTACAGCAACACAAATACACATTACAGCAACACAAATACACATTACAGCAACACAAATACACATCACAGCAACACAAATACACATCACAGCAACACAAATA
>NW_013957507.1:1692-2387 GCF_001266775.1 Austrofundulus limnaeus
ATTACAGCAACACAAATGCACATTACAGCAACACAAATGCACATTACAGCAACACAAATACATACACAAAAACATTACAGCAACACAAATACACGTTACAGCAACACAAAAACACGTTACAGCAAAACAATGCACATTGCAGCAACATAAAAACACATTAAAGCAACACAAATACACATTACAGCAACACAAATACACATTACAGCAACACAAATACATATTACAAAAACACAAAAACACATTACAGCAACACAAATACACGTTACAGCAACACAAAAACACGTTACAGCAAAACAATGCACATTGCAGCAACATAAAAACACATTAAAGCAACACAAATACACATTACAGCAACACAAATACACATTACAGCAACACAAATACATATTACAAAAACACAAAAACATGTTACAGCAACACAAATACATGTTACAGCAACACAAAAACACGTTACAGCAAAACAATGCACATTACAGCAACATAAAAACACATTACAGCAACACAAATACACATTACAGCAACACAAATACACATTACAGCAACACAAATACATATTACAAAAACACAAAAACACATTACAGCAACACAAATACACGTTACAGCAACACAAATACACATTACAGCAACACAAATACACATTACAGCAACACAAATACATATTACAAAAACACAAAAACACATTACAGCAACACAAA
>NW_013957508.1:0-851 GCF_001266775.1 Austrofundulus limnaeus
CTTTTAACAAAGTCATTTTTTGGTAAGATACTTGTACTTTTACTCAAGTATCACTTTGTGGTACTTTATACAACACTGTTCCCGTGGCATTTAGGGGTTGAAATGACAAATTATTTTAAAACAGCTTGGGGTTTGTGAAGGGGTCCCCAGACCCAAATGGTTTGAGAACCCAAACAACAAAAAGTAAAAAATAAATAAATAAAAAAGTAAACAGAAATACTGAAGTCAACTGTGTCAGAGTCAGAACCACGGAGAGCTCCAGGACAGAGTAAAAACACGTTGAGATCAAGTTATTTATGACGCATTTTGTCAGCACGTGTCTCCACTGAGGTCGTAAAGTTCAATTTTAAAGTGGACTCGAAGTTACACAAACAAAAAATGACAACAAAACAAAAACGTAAAGGCTAGGTTAGCTACTAGACTTCACAAGTAAATAAATGGTACAGTTGTATATGGATATAAAGCTACAATTACTCTTAGTGTAATTCTTGTGGTGTCATTTATTTCGTTTAGGTACACGCGAACAGCAACAGAGATCAAGTTAGCATGTCTGCTAGGCGTTAACAACCATTATTATGCTAACAACATTAGCTTAGCGGAAACAGGCTGGTGAGATAACAACTAAACACTTCGTGATTTATTAACTCTGAAAGTAGAACAAAAGCATGTTTTAATTCAATTACATCTCCGACAAACTCAGTTAAATGATCAGAGACAGAAATACCTGGTAAAACAGTGTAGCATCATGCGAACTGTCCTGCAAGGCTCTGGATGTATGATGGCAGCTAAGGCAGCTAGCAAGACGAGCAGCCAGTTCACGTCGTCTACGTGGCTTTGACGCTGTGCATTAT
>NW_013957508.1:1851-2387 GCF_001266775.1 Austrofundulus limnaeus
GTGTGTGTGTGTGTGTGTGTGTGTGTGTGTGTGTGTGTGTGTGTATTCCCTATGTCATGGGACAGTTTTTTTGGCATACACACCTACTTGTGTGGACCTAAGGCTACTTATGCTGGTACTTATGGGGACCTGAGTCTAGTCCCCATGAGGGGAAACGCCATTGGTGGGTCGAGGGTTAAGTTTAGCACTATGGTGTGAGTTTAGGTTAGTTTTAAGGTCAGATACATGCCTGTGAGCTTAGCCTTAGGCTTGGTGGTCATAGGCTGTAGAAATTAATGGAAGTCAATGCCAGGTCCCCATAAAGAGAGCTGCACCAGACCGTGCATGTGCACCTGTGTTCAGACTGTGTCACTGCGAATGACAACACTCCTTTTCCTGCCATGTCCTTCATTAAACCCTCACACAGACCTGTGGCTATTTATCAAGCTGTCAGCAGCAGCACACATCCATCATCCACTTTCCTCATATGTCTGCTTCTCTCTGGAATTAACACACACACACACACACACACACACACACACACACACACACACACA
>NW_013957509.1:0-1000 GCF_001266775.1 Austrofundulus limnaeus
GATAAAAACTTTCATGTTACTAACACTCTTCCATGCCAGTTGATGATCCCCATCAGCATCAGCCCCTGGAAAGGATCTGCAATTTTGGATACAGGTTCTTCTTATACCTTAGTGAATGAGAAAGTATGGAATGAAATCAATGGAGAGCTCAAACCTTGGACAAGAGGACCCTTATACTCAGCAGATGGAGAACAACGACAGCCTTTGGGATGGAATGAGATCACTATTTCATTACAAAACCAACCAATAACATTACCTTGTGTCATCTTATCTGCTCAACACCTCACCTTCCCTGCAGTAATCGGTCTTGATTTCATCTCCCTCTCTGGCCTGCAGTTTGATGTATCTGAAAAACGTTATTGGTTCAAATACAATAAGAAACAACAATACAACTTTCTACAAGAAGTTGCCTCATGGCCAAATGGACCCCATCAACAGCTTGCCTTTTTCTCAGCAGTTTCTCCTGCACATCTTGTTGAGTTAGGAATAAGTGATGAACTCCTGCAGAAAGCAGTCATTGGAGCCCACCTGGATGATTTTGGGAAACAGTCATTGTTATGTCAACTTCGTAATAATTCTGATGTATGTACGACTAAACTAGGATGTACCAATGTACTCACCCACAAGATTTATCTTTCTCATGATGTGCCGATTAAACAGAAACCTTATCGAGTGTCACCTACCAAATTACAGCTCATTAAAGAACATGTGGAAGAAATGTTGGAAAAGGACATCATTGAGCCGTCAACATCACCTTATGCCGCACCAGTGGTTTTAGTACCTAAAAAGAATGACCCCAAACCACGTTTTTGTGTTGATTTCAGGAAAATTAATGCCTACACACACACAGATGCATATCCACTACCAAACATACAAGAAATTTTAGAGTCTCTTTCTGGAGCTGTGGTTTTCACAACCCTTGATTTGAACAGCGGCTATTGGCAAGTTGGTATGGATCTGGAGAGCCGTGAAAAGACTGCTTTTGTCTGTCCAGTTGGCC
>NW_013957509.1:2000-2386 GCF_001266775.1 Austrofundulus limnaeus
GTATTTCATCCTCCTCCCGGCCCAAAAGTATAAAACTCTCCATTTTCTTCTGACTGAGGCCCAAAGTTACATGTTGAGCAGCAAAAACGTTCAAATCACCTCTAAATCATCTGGTGAGTTAATTATCTGTGGTGAGCCACGTTCGCTTGCTTTTTAGTAAAAAAATCAAAGCTAATTTCTTTTATTTTATTTTTATTTCACCTGCTGAGGACACGCTCCTCCCTGACCTCACTGCTGCTGCTTGTTCTGGTCTGAACATACTGCGTTCTTCAGTCTGAACATAGTGCGTTCTTCAGTCTGAACATACTGCGTTCTTCAGTCTGAACATAGTGCGTTCTTCAGTCTGAACATACTGCGTTCTTCAGTCTGAACATAGTGCGTTCTTC
>NW_013957510.1:0-670 GCF_001266775.1 Austrofundulus limnaeus
GTGCAGTATCAGCGCAGTAACAGGTGCAGTAGTAGCACAGTAACAGGTGCAGTATCAGCGCAGTAACAGGTGCAGTAGTAGCACAGTAACAGGTGCAGTATCAGCGCAGTAACAGGTGCAGTAGTAGCACAGTAACAGGTGCAGTATCAGAGCAGTAACAGGTGCAGTATCAGTACAGTCACAGGTGCAGTATCAGCGCAGTAACAGGTGCAGTATCAGTACAGTAACAGGTGTAGTATCAGTGCAGTAACAGGTGTAGTATCAGTACAGTAACAGGTGTAGTATCAGTACAGTAACAGGTGCAGTATCAGCGCAGTAACAGGTGCAGTATCAGCGCAGTAACAGGTGTAGTATCAGCGCAGTAACAGGTGCAGTATCAGCGCAGTAACAGGTGTAGTATCAGTCCAGTAACAGGTGCAGTATCAGTACAGTAACAGGTGCAGTATTAGTACAGTAACAGGTGTAGTATCAGTACAGTAACAGGTGTAGTATTAGTACAGTAACAGTACCAGGGTCTGGGTGTTGATGGAGTTCAGGTGTGAGCAGCTGTCCTCCAGCTGTTTCAGCTGATCAGTGACACTGTTCTCAAACTGCTGCATCAACAGCAACCTGCACATAAACACACACACACACACACACACACACACACAGACACACACACACACACACA
>NW_013957510.1:1670-2386 GCF_001266775.1 Austrofundulus limnaeus
CAGTGAGACAGGTACACAGTGAGACAGGTACAGAGTGAGACAGGTACACAGTAACTCAGGTACAGAGTGAGACAGGTACACAGTGAGACAGGTACACAGTGAGACAGGTACACAGTGAGACAGGTACAGAGTGAGACAGGTACACAGTAACTCAGGTACAGAGTGAGACAGGTACACAGTGAGACAGGTACACAGTGAGACAGGTACACAGTGAGACAGGTACACAGTGACACAGGTACACAGTGACACAGGTACACAGTAAAACAGGTACACAGTAAAACAGGTACACAGTGTGCAGTGAGACAGGTACACAGTGAGACAGGTACACAGTGAGACAGGTACACAGTAACACAGGTACACAGTGAGACAGGTACACAGTGAGACAGGTACACAGTGACACAGGTACACAGTGACACAGGTACACAGTGACACAGGTACACAGTGAGACAGGTACACAGTGAGACAGGTACGCAGTGACACAGGTACGCAGTGAGACAAGTACACAGTGAGACAGGTACACAGTGAGACTGAGACAAGTACACAGTGAGACAGGTACACAGTGAGACAGGTACACAGTGAGACAGGTACACAGTGAGACAAGTAGGAAGTGAGACAGGTACGCAGTGAGACAGGTACACAGTGAGACAGGTACACAGTGAGACAGGTACACAGTGAGACAAGTAGGAAGTGAGACAGGTACGCAGTGAGACAGGTAC
>NW_013957511.1:0-476 GCF_001266775.1 Austrofundulus limnaeus
ACATCATGCAGAGCACAAAGCTTTAACAACTGTCGTTTTTTTACACCCAAGTTGTCAGAGAAAAAAAAACTTAAATTCTCGTTAATGACTTGTACGCACAACTTAAGGACAAATATGTTTGTACGAACGGTTCTTGCATGGGGCCTATTGTCTTTGATTGCAATGATGGAATAAGGCAACTCAAGGGACAAACTCGTGAGCATTTGAGAGCCACACAAAGTGGATGAAGTCAACATGCAAGAGAGCAGACAAATATTCTGTATGCTGATTTCACTTGTAGTACAATAAAAAAATGTTTTGTTCATCACTCAGCAATGTGGGGTCAAGATAGTAATTATTTAGATGAGGACAAAACATCTGCCTGATTGAAGACTGCAGAGATTGTTTGTTGATTGTTTGAATGCGAGCATCCATCGTTGATGTCTTTGTCAATTTGCAAAGCCAAACAGCATTAAAAACCTGCCTGCCCCCACCCC
>NW_013957511.1:1476-2386 GCF_001266775.1 Austrofundulus limnaeus
AGAGAGAGAGAGAGAGAGAGAGAGAGAGAGAGAGAGAGAGAGAGAAGGATGGTACAGTAAATGTTAGATTCATGATGGGACCGACACTGTTCCTGTCAGATAAGCAGGGGGCTGAAATTGTGGCAAGCTAGGAATCCAATGGGAATCTTCTGTAAGGTGAAAAGGAAAAAAAGAGCAAGTTCATACAAAATAGCATAAGCACAAACATACTTATAAAAAAGTTTTATCAAAAATGTTAATGATTTTTGTATCATTTTACCCTTGCCAGTTCCCTCAAGAGGAACAGAATGGCAAACAACAGGCAACAACAAAACAACTGATCACTCTGGGCCTGTGCAGCAATTGTCGAGCCTTTGTGTCAGTACAAGTCTGTATGAGCCTGAAGTCTCCAAAGCGCCTAGCAGATGCCCAATTCCTGAGTGGTGGCGGTAAACATCGGCAGCATTATCAAAGGCTTCAGCTTGCCTTGCTCTCCATCAAGTCTCCTCTCAGCTAATGCCTGCATCTGTAATGTCCCAGAGGCTGCCTTATCTCCCCCGGCCACTTGGATTCATTGCCAACCTCCGGTTCATGGCAAAGCTCTGATCTGAAGACAAGCTAGTAGTGTGCCAAGGTGGGCAGCAGAAAAAAGTGACCTCCCACCATCAGCACTCATCCTTGCCACTCTTATTAGGAACTCCCAACAGCTCCCAAGTATATTCTGGCTGTGGGTAGCAAAAGACTCAAACAGATTACACTGTGCTTTTCTCTGTTGTCTTGCAATGAAAAAGTGTGTAGTGACTAATGCGGTTGGGAGTATTTTGTTAATCCTAAAATATGGATCAACAAGGCAAAACTTGAAGTGTGTCTTTCATCCTTTGTCTTTCACATTTACTATATGTACATACAGTATATATACAGTATATACATA
>NW_013957512.1:0-577 GCF_001266775.1 Austrofundulus limnaeus
TGGTAGTATTCTGAGACGTTGGTAGTATTCTGAGATGTTGGTAGTATTCTTTGATGTTGGTAGTATTCTGAGATGTTGGTAGTGTTCTGATATGTTGGTAGTATTCTGAGATGTTGGTAGTATTCTGAGATGTTGGTAGTATTCTGAGATGTTGGTAGTGTTCTGATATGTTGGTAGTATTCTGAGATGTTGGTAGTATTCTGAGATGTTGGTAGTATTCTGAGATGTTGGTAGTGTTCTGATATGTTGGTAGTATTCTGAGATGTTGGTAGTATTCTGAGATGTTGGTAGTATTCTGAGATGTTGGTAGTGTTCTGATATGTTGGTAGTATTCTGAGATGTTGGTAGTATTCTGAGATGTTGGTAGTATTCTGAGATGTTGGTAGTGTTCTGATATGTTGGTAGTATTCTGAGATGTTGGTAGTATTCTGAGATGTTGGTAGTATTCTGAGATGTTGGTAGTATTCTGAGATGTTGGTAGTATTCTGAGATGTTGGCAGTGTTCTGAGACGTTGGTAGTGTTCTGAGACGTTGGTAGTGTTCTGAGACGTT
This sequence comes from Austrofundulus limnaeus, assembly GCF_001266775.1. Lineage (NCBI taxonomy): Eukaryota > Metazoa > Chordata > Actinopteri > Cyprinodontiformes > Rivulidae > Austrofundulus > Austrofundulus limnaeus. The sequence continues at coordinate 553 of NW_013957512.1, forward strand.
GGTAGTGTTCTGAGACGTTGGTAGT
>NW_013957512.1:1577-2386 GCF_001266775.1 Austrofundulus limnaeus
ATTGTGAGATGTTGGTAGTGTTCTGAGAAGTTGGTAGTATTGTGAGATGTTGGTAGTGTTCTGAGAAGTTGGTAGTATTGTGAGATGTTGGTAGTGTTCTGAGAAGTTGGTAGTATTCTGAGATGTTGGTAGTATTGTGAGATGTTGGTAGTGTTCTGAGACGTTGGTAGTATTGTGAGATGTTGGTAGTTTTCTGAGACGTTGGTAGTATTGTGAGACGTTGGTAGTATTGTGAGATGTTGGTAGTATTCTGAGACGTTGGTAGTATTCTGAGATGTTGGTAGTATTCTGAGACGTTGGTAGTATTGTGAGATGTTGGTAGTTTTCTGAGACGTTGGTAGTATTGTGAGACGTTGGTAGTATTGTGAGACGTTGGTAGTATTCTGAGATGTTGGTAGTATTCTGAGACGTTGGTAGTGTTCTGAGACGTTGGTAGTATTCTGAGACGTTGGTAGTATTCTGAGATGTTGGTAGTGTTCTGAGACGTTGGTAGTGTTCTGAGACGTTGGTAGTATTCTGAGACGTTGGTAGTATTCTGAGACGTTGGTAGTATTCTGAGACGTTGGTAGTATTCTGAGACGTTGGTAGTATTCTGATATATTGGTAATGTTCTGAGACGTTGGTAGTGTTCGGAGATGTTGGTAGTATTCTGAGATGTTGGTAGTATTCTGAGATGTTGGTAGTATTCTGTGAAGTTGGTACTGTTCTGAGACGTTGGTAGTGTTCTGAGACGTTGGTAGTATTCTGAGACGTTGGTAGTATTCTGAGACGTTGGTAGTATTCTGAGACGTTGGTAGTATTCTGAGACG
>NW_013957513.1:0-459 GCF_001266775.1 Austrofundulus limnaeus
ATATATACGTATGTATACTGGCTCCCTTTCAAATTTCACATTTGCTATAAAATCTTGCTCCTCACTTTCAAAGCCCTCAAAAATCTTGCCCCCCAGTATCTCACAGAACCTCTCAACATCAACACTCCTTCCTACGCTCTCAGGTCCTCCTTCTCCACCCAACCACCAGCTCGACTGACCACGATGGGCTCAGGAGCTTTCAATCACTCAGCACCCCACTTCTGGAACTCTCTCTCCCACAATCTCCATGTTTAAATCACAAATTAAAGCTCTTCTTTTCAAACAAGCATATTCAGTTTAACCTCCATCTCTTGTCACCTCTATTTCACATTATGTTATGCACCATGTTTTATTGCTATTTTCATTTGTTGTTTTATACTTTTGTTTTTTATGGCATTGTATATTATATTTTAATTGTACGGTGTCCTTGAGTGCCATGAAATATGCCTTCAATTAAAT
>NW_013957513.1:2755-3057 GCF_001266775.1 Austrofundulus limnaeus
GTGTGTGTGTGTGTGTGTGTGTGTGTGTGTGCGTGTGTGTGTGTGTGTCAGCCTTGACTAAGCAGACATGAGTGTGTCATCTGGATGTAGATTCCCTGCAACAGATTGTTAGGTTTTATTTGCGACAGAGAAAATGCTGTCTGTTTTCTACAGAACACTATCTCATCGTTATAAAATAAAAATGCAAAGTATTTTAAGGTGTGCGTGTGACTAAAGCACAACTACCAATTCAAACCTTTTGTTTAAACTTTGGCTACATTCACACTGCAGGTCTTAATGCTCAGTTTCGATTTTTTGAAAAA
>NW_013957513.1:4057-4682 GCF_001266775.1 Austrofundulus limnaeus
TGGTTGTAATGTGACAAAATATGGAAAAGTTCAAGGGGTATGAATACTTTTGCAAACCACTGTAAATGACTGATGTTTTCTATGTAAAAATAAAAACTGTGCAACAATAAGAGAGCGACTTGACACGACACAGTTGGGAGAGAATATGTTATGTAAAACAAACTATGCAAAATACGTTTTACTTTAAGGTTTCTTTGAATGAAGAATGCAGTGTATAAAATGGTTCCACGTGTTTTTGTTGTTTCCATCTGCTAAAAGATGAACGTTTAAGTCTGATTCTTGAAAAGTCAGAGCACACTCTATAACCCCACGGGGCTCCCTGGTGGTGGGACAAAGAGCAAGTTGTTGTGAGAGGAGCTTTAGATGTGTAATTACCCCCATCTATCTGCAGGAAGCTCTACAAACACAAAGCTACATAACTTCCTGCATCGGAGAAATTCCTTGTCTTGACACAACCAACAACCAGATGGGTGACAAGCATCATGCAATATAACAACAGGCTTTCTTCTTCTTGAAATACAAATAAAGGCATTCTTTATAACGAAAGGTCTAAGAATTTTTTAAGGGGCAATATCATGTAAAATCAACTTTTTTGAGTTTTATATCATGTTATAATGTTATACTC
>NW_013957514.1:0-897 GCF_001266775.1 Austrofundulus limnaeus
AGTAAAAGACAGTAGAGGACAGTAAAGGACAGTAAAAGACAGTAGAGGACAGTAAAAGACAGTAGAGGACAGTAAAGGACAGTAAAAGACAGTAGAGGACAGTAAAAGACAATAGAGGACAGTAAAAGACAGCAGAGGACAGTAAAAGACAGTAGAGGACAGTAAAAGACAGCAGAGGACAGTAAAAGACAGTAGAGGACAGTAAAGGCCAGTAAAAGACAGTAGAGGACAGTAAAAGACAGCAGAGGACAGTAAAAGACAGCAGAGGACAGTAAAAGACAACAGAGGACAGTAAAAGACAGTAGAGGACAGCAAAAGACAGTAGAGGACAGTAGAAGACAGTAGATGACAGTAAAACACAGTAGAGGACAGTAAAAGACAGTACAGGACAGTAAAAGACAGTATAGGGGAGTAAAAGACAGCAGAGGACCGTAAAAAATAGTAAAACACAATAGATGACAGTAAAAGACAGTAAAGGGCAATAGAGGACAACAAAGAAGTGCAGAGGACAGTAAAAGACAGTAGAGGACAGTAAAAGACAGTAAAGGACAGTAAAAGACAGCAGAGGACAGTAAAAGACAGTAGAGGATAGTAAAAGACAGTAAAGGACAGTAAAAGACAGTAGAGGACAGTAAAAGACAGCAGATAACAGTAAAAGAGAGTAGAAGACAGTAAAGGACAGTAAAAGACAGCAGAGGACAGTAAAAGACAGCAGAGGACAGTAAAAGACAGTAGAGGACAGTAAAGGACAGTAAAAGACAGTAGAGGACAGTAAAAACCAGCAGAGGACAGTAAAAGCCAGCAGAGGACAATAAAAGCCAGCAGAGGACAGTAAAGGACAATAAAAGACAGTAGAGGACAGTAAAAGCCAGCAGAGGACAGTAAAAGCCAGCAGAG
>NW_013957514.1:1897-2385 GCF_001266775.1 Austrofundulus limnaeus
ACAGTAGAGGACAGTAAAAGCCATCAGAGGACAGTAAAGGACAATAAAAGACAGTAGAGGACAGTAAAAACCAGCAGAGGACAGTAAAAGCCAGCAGAGGACAGTAAAGGACAATAAAAGACAGTAGAGGACAGTAAAAGCCAGCAGAGGACAGTAAAAGCCAGCAGAGGACAGTAAAGGACAATAAAAGACAGTAGAGGACAGTAAAAGACAGTAGAGGACAGTAAAAGCCAGCAGAGGACAGTAAAGGACAATAAAAGACAGTAGAGGACAGTAAAAGACAGTAGAGGACAGTAAAAGACAGTAGAGGACAGTAAAACACAGTAGGACAGTAAAACACAATAGAGGACAGTAAAAGCCAGCAGAGGACAGTAAAGGACAATAAAAGACAGTAGAGGACAGTAAAAGACAGTAGAGGACAGTAAAAGCCAGCAGAGGACAGTAAAGGACAATAAAAGACAGTAGAGGACAGTAAAAGACAGTAAAGG
>NW_013957515.1:0-1385 GCF_001266775.1 Austrofundulus limnaeus
AATAAAAGTAAATTACATAAATACATATACTGAAGTATACATACTTCAATAATTTGGATTGCAGATATTCAGACACAGGCCTTTTTGCACACACTGCATGTTTTTTTTGTTTTATTTGATTCATTTATTTTTAAAATAAACATAGTAACGTGCATGTACGTAGTCCTTAGCACACTTCATTGCTATGTAATATTTTAACCATGCTCTCACTGGTTAGAAGGCAGAGTGCATTCTGGACAGGCCAGTGGTTTATGACAACTGTCGTTTGTTAACAATATTTTACTTATATTCAACAACTTTTGACACCGATTTTTTTTCTTCTTTTTTCCTTAAGACCATGGCAACTACAGTGTGCAATACGCAGTTGACTTTGTAGTAAAAGCTGCTAAATTTTCTACAAAATAAAAAAAACACTGAAAACGTGGTTTTAGCACACAGATTTTATAAATCATTTGACATTTTGTAATAGATTTTGCTGTTAAATGTTTTTTAATCAAAATTCATGGGATGTATTTAGAATTCCATCTTCCTGTAAGTTTTATTATTATTTTTTTTTATTAAGTTTGAAAATCCACATTTGGAATTCAATAGGGGTTCACTGTTTAAAGTGACTGGAGAATATTAACGTCCTAACATAAGTTTATGTGATGGTACAATCTGCTGACAGACCACACCCTCCTTGTGGCCAACAACAATGCCACCGTCACAATTCTGCAGGAACACAGAACGAGCCTCCACACAGTAAGCTGCTTACATACATCTGCAGAAGGTGTGCTGCTGATTCAGATAGCTTTATCTGAAATAAAGGACTTGAGGGAGGGTGGGAATACAAGCTCAGTGGATCCACTCTTCACAATGGAATCACAAAGCATAACCCAAATAAAGCCAAGGTACAAGCAAGCACACTTTTTACACAAACACACACAAGGAAGAATGGCCTGTCCATCTCAGGTTCTCTTGATTTCCTTTTCTTTTCATGTTTGCTCTCTTTCCTTTCTATTCTTTATAAGGAAACACAATTCAACAGTCTCAGAAACATTACCTATTGAAAGAGTGAACTCACCCCCACAGATGGAGATTTTGTTTGTTGCTCGTTTTAGCATTTGCTCAAAGAACTACAAGGCTTGTTTTATAGTTTAGATCTCACTGGTAGAAAGTGTGAAAATAAAATAAAAAAATATTGTATTTGTCAGAACAGGTTTGATTGTGTTCAGCATTGATAATGATGATCACTAATTCCTAAAAGGAAAGCAGCATAGAAACATCAGTGCACATTGTTTGTTGGGGACAGATTGCAGTTTGGAACACAGCAGCTTGAATGAGCGTATTTACACTAAGGATAGAGAAATAAAGAGCAGGCAAACATATCTGAGGTGTTGCAAGCC
>NW_013957516.1:0-593 GCF_001266775.1 Austrofundulus limnaeus
CTGGTCAGGTCCTGAGTCCAGGTCACATCTGGTCAGGACTGAGTCCAGGTCTCATCTGGTCAGATCTGAGTCCAGGTCACATCTGATCAGGTCTGAGTCCAGGTCTCATCTGGTCAGGTCTTGAGTCCAGGTCTCATCTGGTCAGGACTGAGTCAGGGTCTCAGGTCTGAGTCCAGGTCACATCTGGTCAGGTCCTGAGTCCAGGTCTCATCTGGTCAGGTCCTGAGTCCAGGTCACATCTGGTCAGGACTGAGTCCAGGTCTCAGGTCTGAGTCCAGGTCACATCTGGTCAGGTCTGAGCCAGGGTCTCAGGTCTGAGTCCAGGTCACATCTGGTCAGGACTGAGTCTAGGTCTCATCTGGTCAGGTCCTGAGGCCTGGTCTCATCTGGTCAGGTCTGATTACAGGTCACTTCTGGTCAGGTCCTGAGTCCAGTTCACATCTGGTCAGGTCTGAGTCCAGGTCACATCTGGTCAGGTCTGATTACAGGTCACTTCTGGTCAGGTCCTGAGTCCAGGTCACATCTGGTCAGGTCTGATTACAGGTCACTTCTGGTCAGGTCCTGAGTCCAGGTCTCATCTGGTCAGGTCTGAG
>NW_013957516.1:2793-3320 GCF_001266775.1 Austrofundulus limnaeus
TGTCCAGGTCACATCTGGTCAGGACTGTGTCCAGGTCACATCTGGTCAGGACTGTGTCCAGGTCACAACTGGTCAGGTCCTGAGTCCAGGTTTCATCTGGTCAGGTCCTGAGTCCAGATCTCATCTGGTCAGGTCCTGAGTCCAGATCTCATCTGGTCAGGTCCTGAGTCCAGGTCACATCTTGTATCTTTTCAGGACTGAGTCCAGGTCTCAGGTGAGTCCAGGTCTCATCTGGTCAGATCTGAGTCCAGGTCTCATCTGGTCAGGTCTGAGTCCAGATCTTTGGTCTGGGTCCAGGTCTCATCTGGTCAGGACTGAGCCCAGGTCTCAGGTGTGTCCAGGTCTCATCTTGTCAGGTCTGAGTCCAGGTCACATCTGTTCAGCTCCTGAGTCCAGTTCACATCTGGTCAGGTCTGATTACAGGTCACTTCTGGTCAGGTCCTGAATCCAGGTCACATCTGGTCAGGTCTGATTACAGGTCACTTATGGTCAGGTCCTGAATCCAGGTCACATCTGGTCAGGTCTGA
>NW_013957516.1:4320-4585 GCF_001266775.1 Austrofundulus limnaeus
CTTAAATATTTAGCTATCAAGTTAGGTATCTAGCTAAATATTTAAGTTAAATATTTAGGTGTTCTGAAGCAGAATGGTAAGTTTGCAAAAAATAATAATGCACATTAATTCTTAAAAAAACTGGAAAATGTCTTTAACAGGAAAACCTCCAAGTTATTTTCTTTCAGAAACAACTAACCTAGCAATTCTGTTCCGAACTTTAGTCAGTTTGAACCCATAAATGAGTGGATTTACAGCAGGAGGAATGATGAGAAATTCTATCGCA
>NW_013957517.1:0-592 GCF_001266775.1 Austrofundulus limnaeus
TGTGTGTGTGTGTGTGTGTGTGTTTGAATGTGTGTGTGTGTCCACAAAGAAAAATTAAACATAAACAAAGCAATCATAACTTCGAAAGAAATAAACAATTGATAAGATAATTGCAGTAAATGCAGTCTTCATTTTTGATATGAAAAGTTTGAATATCTCTTTGATTCGTCGTATTATTCTTTTAAATGATTCTTTGATGTGCTGCAACTCAAAGCCACGCTCCTGTTCTGAATCCAACTCATTTAATGGCCAATAGACGGCGTCTTCTACACGCTTTTTCGTTGTTTTACCTTTAAACCATGCCAGTGTTTTTTTAAGACAAGATCCAATTTTAGATTTTAATTCCTGTTTCTTGTTTTGTTCCGTCTCCAGAAGTCTCAGAGTGTCTTTTATTCCAATGTCGTTTTCAAATGTGAGATGTATCTCTGTTATCTCTTCATCTTGTGGGTCCATGCAGTCCTCTAAGTCCGGATATAATTTAGGAGTTCTGCTGCTTGCCTGCCTGACCCAGTGCGTACCTACCTGCCTGACCGACCCAGAGTGTATCTACCTGCCCGACCCAGTGCGTACCTACTTACCTGCCTGACCCAGT
>NW_013957517.1:1592-2384 GCF_001266775.1 Austrofundulus limnaeus
GCCTGACCCAGTGCGTACCTACCTGCCTGACCGACCCAGAGTGTATCTACCTGCCCGACCCAGTGTGTACCTACTTACCTGCCTGACCCAGTATGTACCTACTTACCTGCCTGACCCAGTGCGTGCCTACTTACCTGCCTGACCCAGTGCGTGCCTACCTGCCTGCCTGACCCAGTGCGTACCTACTTACCTGCCTGACCCAGTGCGTACCTGCCTGCCCGACCCAGAGTGTATCTACCTGCCCGACCCAGTGCGTACCTACTTACCTGCCTGACCCAGTGCGTACCTACCTGCCTGACCGACCCAGAGTGTACCTACCTGCCCGACCCAGTGCGTACCTACTTACCTGCCTGACCCAGTGCGTACCTACTTACCTGCCTGACCCAGTATGTACCTACTTACCTGCCTGACCCAGTGCGTGCCTACTTACCTGCCTGACCCAGTGCGTGCCTACTTACCTGCCTGACCCAGTGCGTGCCTACCTACCTGCCTGACCCAGTGCGTACCTACCTACCTACCTGCCTGACCCAGTGCGTACCTACCTGCCTGACCGACCCAGAGTGTATCTACCTGCCCGACCCAGTGTGTACCTACTTACCTGCCTGACCCAGTATGTACCTACTTACCTGCCCGACCCAGTGCGTACCTACCTACCTGCCTGACCGACCCAGAGTGTATCTACCTGCCCGACCCAGTGTGTACCTACTTACCTGCCTGACCCAGTGCGTGCCTACTTACCTGCCTGACCCAGTGCGTGCCTACTTACCTGCCTGACCCAGTGCGTGCCTACTT
>NW_013957518.1:0-686 GCF_001266775.1 Austrofundulus limnaeus
CAGCCCAACTTTTGCAATTCTTTGGAAAAAAAAACTTACCAACATCTGAGTTGCAGAAACCCTCCTGAGGATGGACAGGGATACAACTGCAGGCTTCAGCTCCTTCCTCCACTGTCCAAAGAAACAGAATGGCCAGAGTGACGAAACAGCTCCTCACCATCAGAGTCATCTTTAGAAACTTGAAGATGCTGAAAGTAGAATCAGCTAAAGAGTGACACAACCAACCTCAAAAAAACAATATGCGATTTCTTGAATCTGTTCCTCTTTCAAACAGCAGCTTTTATACCCTGGCCTCAGGCCCCGCCCCCTCTGGAGATGAGAGGCGCTGTGAGATCAGGACCTCCCAAACTGTCACAAACAACAGAAAACCTTGTCATTCTGTCTGTCACATGAAGGGAAGGACAATTGGTTTTAGGCTGGAACATGAGTCACTGTTTTGCTATTTTTTTCTTCAAAAAACCTCACTTTAACCTCATCTTAAACCAGTTCTCCTTAATGCGGAGCTCCTGAAAGCGAATCTGAAATTGACTGTGACGTATTTGCTAAAATCTGTCACAACAGAATCTACAATGCACACACTTCAAAATAAGCTGAATAATAATGCAAGTTGCTGTATGTATGTATGTATGTATGTATGTATGTATGTATGTATGTATGTATGTATGTATGTATGTATGTATGTATGT
>NW_013957518.1:1686-2384 GCF_001266775.1 Austrofundulus limnaeus
TCATGATCCAAGTCATCTTTGGAAATACAGATGATGAAAATGCAACAAACCAAAAAGCAGATCTGTTTGGATCTGTTCTCTCAAAGAAGCAGCGAGTTTAATACCCCTTTTCTGCTAACAGGCTCCACCCCTCCAGAGATAAATGACACTGTGAGGGCCACTCTCCTGCATTTTTAGAGGTTTTTCTGACCCAGTGATGAGAGAAAACATGAAGTTCTTGTCTGACACATTAGTGGAAGGACAACTGGTTTTAGGTTGGAATGACCAGATTAATTTTTTTGTTTCTAATGTAAGATTTTGATTTTGAGTCTTAAAAACTTCCCACGTTTAGAATAATCAACATGCAATCAGTTTGTTTTTATACTGTGATTAGGACTGTTGTAAGAACAACTTGTTCCTGAGGGACCATCTAGTAATTAGATGGTCCCTCAGGAACAAGTTGAAACAGGCATGTGTCTAGATTCTAGTTACACGCCTCGCGTTGATACAACACAATCAAACAATGTTTGTACATCTGAGACTGAAGGACGTCTTGGAGAACTGGGTCATCTTGATAGGTGAGGTCATGTCTCCTTCGATGCCATCATGTCTAGGAAGCTTAACTCAGTTCTGAAGAACACTGTTGAAAGCTATTATGATTAGGGTGAATGGTTTCACAATGATCAGAGAAAAACTCACTGTCTTATACACTCACCGGC
>NW_013957519.1:0-582 GCF_001266775.1 Austrofundulus limnaeus
ACCGAGACGTACAACCTACTGAAAAGCAGTTTGACTGAACTTGAAGCGTTAGCAACGCCGGCTAATTTTCAAGGAGATGAAGATCGTCGTTTTTTCATTAGGCGAGTAATATCAGGTAAGTGCTCTCAGAATGTTTGTTACACATTGTGTTGTATTCTGTATGAAATGAATTGCTCAGTAACGTTCATTGTTGTCCTAGGGCGGAGAGGCAGACCAGCTGTTGATGTTACCAGAGAGCACATAGACTTCCTTATGAAGCAAGGACATACAATCAAAAAAATGTCTAAAATACTGGGATGTTCCTCGTCGTTTTTGTACAAGAAATCGAAGCTGATGGGCACACCAATAAGAGGAAGATTGTCTGCCTTAGATGACTTTCAGCTGCAAGAACATGTGAGGACTTTGCAGGGCCAGTATCCAAACACTGGGAATGAGGTTCGTCTTTTCTACAGAAATTGAGATTTATGTTGGATCTGTCTTGTGAGAGTTTGTTACTTTTTAAGTTTTTTTTGTTTATTTATTTATTTTTTGTTTTGTTTTTTATTATTCATGCTTTTATAAAAAAATGATATGTTCAAAATG
>NW_013957519.1:1582-2146 GCF_001266775.1 Austrofundulus limnaeus
GAACACAACTAAACAGCAAAATACCTGAGGAGTACTGAAGACAGAAAGATGAATAGGGCCTACAGAAAAAGCCAAAGACAGAAACAGCAGAAGAACGCAAGACCAAAAAAAAGACAGATGAAGACAGAGATGAACAACGCGGTTACAAATAGAAACACCAGAAGAAGATTAAAAACAGCTCTGCAGACAGTAAAACCTGAAGACAGCTGAAAAATGAAGGAAAATTTTTTCCTTTCCATTTTTTTCAAAAAAAGGAACAAAAGGCGACAAATGAGCATAAAACTTAAATCGCGGTTTTAGAAAAAACGTAGCCTAACACATATAAAAACCCAATTTATTCAAAGATAGCCTAAAGCGTTGTGACTTGTAGAAAACTTGAATGAGTTTTCTACGATGAAGTAAGCAGAACTAGTTCGCTCTGAAAGAGCACAAATTAAGCTGTTAGCCTCGGCTTGTTGCTGTTGTTGAAATTGGCTGAAGTAGCCTAGGCTGAAGTAGGCTAGGCTGAAGTAGGCTAGTTAAACGCAGAAAAACGGAAGACGGAATAATAAAGAAAAACAGGAC
>NW_013957519.1:3146-3384 GCF_001266775.1 Austrofundulus limnaeus
GAGCGCGGGTTAGTCCTCAGAACCACCTGGCGCCTGTAGACTCACTGTGCGTAACTTGAAATTTTCTTTAGAGTTAAATGTATTTTATAACTATTACTTTTTATTGCATAAATCAAACCCATGTTCTTCTTGTGTTTTTATTTAATAATACTTTTAACATGATGGCAGCAGTGTGACTGCATCTGCCTTCATGCCTTTCTCTTCTCTCGTCCTACAAAGGAGGCAGACAGAAATAAGG
>NW_013957520.1:0-1383 GCF_001266775.1 Austrofundulus limnaeus
ATTATTAGCTTTCAAAAAGTCATTTTAATGGTAAAAGTAACTTTTTAGCTTATTTTTCATTTTTAAATTGTTATTACTGTTTTTGGTCATGAAAGTGGTCATGTTTAAAAACAATAAGCAACAAATTAACCCAAGTTATAGATAAAAACATTATCTACCTGCTTTTGAATACGAACGTATGAAGTGTTTCTTTAGTAGCAGGCAAAACGAAGCTGCTGATGTGATATGTAAGAGTATAAACATCTTTTGGTTTGTTTTTCCTTTTCGTGACCTGTCCCTTTAGGTCGTGTTCACAATAAGGTATGAAACTGAACCTAGAACTGTTGGAGACTATCAACTTGCAAAAGCGTTATTTTTTATTTTCTACATGTTGCCATTTAAAAAAGCTATATTTCTTCTTTTTTTTTCTTTCTCAAAACATTCCCTTTGTAAGGTGCATAAAGTCAACTGTTGTGTTTTCTCTCTTTAAAGTTGTACGTTAAACAGAAAATATTTGCAGAACCTGTTACTGTTTAAAAAATCCAAAACTCTCTTGACACATTCAAACCACTTCTAATGCCAGTTAGTTTTCAAACTAAGAAGGAAAAAACAGAATTAAGATAAAGGAAAAAAAGGTTTGATAAAATGAAAGAACGGAGAAAGAAAACAGGCGCAGAAAGCTTGAGCCTACCGTCGTCTTTTCTTCCCCAGTTAAAGCTTCGCTAGATCAGCAGCAGGAGAACATGTGAATATGTAGACGTGAGCNGTCGTGACGAATCAAAAATAAAGCCACACTTTGGGTTTCTTGCAGGGAAAACTACTAAGTCCCAACAATGCAGAACCGTTCACACTCTGGTGACAAGCCAGTTAAGGTTTGCTTAGATACCATTACAAGAAAATGATGGAGAGTCAATGGGATGTCCTCTAAAGGGAAGGAAAGAAAAGAAATTATGGTGTGTGAATCACCTTGTTCCTCTCCAAGTCCACATCCATGGAGCGAGGTCGGAGCTTGATGGGCTGATCTTTAAAGATGTTCCCAAAGCCAAAGCCTTGAACCTGAAAGGTAGTTCAAAAGAAACCAAATGACAAACAGCATTAAAACAGCAAAATAAGAATTATTCCTAATAAATATCTCCTTAAAAGAAGTGAGTTTTGTTTTGACCTTGTAAAGTTTCAAGAAAAAAAATGTTAACAAGACGCATTAATTCAAATTCTGGATTGAAGGGTCCCTTTATGGGAAAAGTGGCGGAATGTCTAGTTTCTGTTTTTAACAGGGAAATTAGAAAATTTGAAATTGGTGATCTGATTTCTTTAGAGAAGAACAGCCTTATTTTAAAGAAATTACAGCTAGTGTAGTGTTATAAAATTATATTTTTGAGTCAAATGTGCAGAAATGCATTTCTG
>NW_013957521.1:0-1088 GCF_001266775.1 Austrofundulus limnaeus
CCAAAGAACATAGGTACCAAAGAACATAGGTACCAAAGAACATAGGTACCAAAGAACATAGGTACCAAAGAACATAGGTAACAGGAAACATAGGTACCAAAGAACATAGGTACCAAAGAACATAGGTACCAAAGAACATAGGTAACAGGAAACATAGGTACCAAAGAACATAGGTACCAGGGTTCTAGGAAACATAGGTAATAGGAAACATAGGTAGCAAAGAACATAGGTACCAGGAAACATAGGTACCAAAGAACATAGGTACCAAAGAACATAGGTAACAGGAAACATAGGTACCAAAGAACATGGGTACCAGGGTTCTAGGAAACATAGGTTCCAGGAAACATAGGTACCAAAGAACATAGGTAACAGGAAACATAGGTAACAGGAAACATAGGTAGCAAAGAACATAGGTAGCAAAGAACATAGGTACCAAAGAACATAGGTACCAAAGAACATAGGTAACAGGAAACATAGGTAGCAAAGAACATAGGTACCAGGGTTCTAGGAAACATAGGTAACAGGAAACATAGGTAGCAAAGAACATAGGTAACAGGAAACATAGGTACCAAAGAACATAGGTACCAAAGAACATAGGTAACAGGAAACATAGGTACCAAAGAACATAGGTATCAGGGTTCTAGGAAACATAGGTACCAGGAAACATAGGTAACAGGAAACATAGGTACCAGGAAACATAGGTACCAGAATTCTAGGAAACATAGGTACCAGGAAACATAGGTAACAGGAAACATAGGTACCAGGAAACATAGGTACCAGGAAACATAAGTACCAGGAAACATAGGTAACAGGAAACATAGGTACCAGGAAACATAGGTACCAGGAAACATAAGTACCAGGAAACATAGTTAACAGGAAACATAGGTAACAGGAAACATAGGTACCAAAGAACATAGGTACCAGAATTCTAGGAAACATAGGTACCAGGAAACATGGGTACCAGGGTTCTAGGAAACATAGGTACCAAAGAACATTGGTACCAGGAAACATGGGTACCAGTGTTCTAGGAAACATAGGTACCAAAGAACATTGGTACCAGGAAACATGGGTACCAGTGTTCTAGGAAA
>NW_013957521.1:2088-2383 GCF_001266775.1 Austrofundulus limnaeus
ATAAGAAGCAGAACACAAGCTGAACACTATAAGAAGCAGAACACAAGCTGAACATTGTAAGAAGCAGAACACAAGCTGAACACTATAATAAGCAGAACACCAGCTGAACAGTTTAAGAAGCAGAACACCAGCTAACATTGTAAGAAGCAGAACACCAGCTGAACATTGTAAGAAGCAGAACACCAGCTGAACACTGTAAGAAGCAGAACACCAGCAGAACACTATAAGAAGCAGAACACCAGCTGAACATTGTAAGAAGCAGAACACCAGCTGAACACTATAAGAAGCAGAACAC
>NW_013957522.1:0-724 GCF_001266775.1 Austrofundulus limnaeus
ATTAATAATAATAATAAAAACAGAAGGACTGGGTGTGGCGTGTACCAGAGCAGGACTGTGTTTGTGGACCACATCCAGGCAGGTCAGGACCGTCTTGTTCTCCTCCAGATCCTCTTTCAGAGGAAGGTTTAACACCAGAGCAGGAAACACCTGCAGAGACCAGAACTCATTTAATCTCAGTCCAGAACCAGAACCTGGACCTGAACGTCTCCAGGACTAACCTGGTCCAGAGGGACGGCGCCCACGTTGCTGGTGATCATCCTGCTGAGGGCGGCACACAGGTTGTCGATCACCTTCTGGTCCGACTCTTTGGCCAGCAGGTTGGAGAAGACAGAGAGCATCATGGGATAATCTCTGCACCGCCGTTTATTAAGGATCAACTTAATTTTTTTATAAAACAAGACGAGATGTTTGTTCAAGGATACGAGACGATGATGGGTCCCGCCGCCTCAGCCAGGCATCCCAACCCGAACACGCTGTTGTTTCGGACCTCGGCGTCTCTGTCCTTCACTCCGGCCACCAGGACAGGAAGCAGACGGCTGGACAGTCGGCCCGCCAGCCCTCGGCCTCCGGGCGCGCTCGCCAGAGCTTGGAGGATCTCCCCAATCGTCCCGATAGAGAAGGAGCGGTCTGCCACCGTGCAGGAAGATTTCTGTCCCCATGGAAAGCTCTGTCAGTAACATGGTTTAAACTGTGTGTGTGTGTGTGTGTGTGTGTGTGTGTG
>NW_013957522.1:1724-2382 GCF_001266775.1 Austrofundulus limnaeus
CACATGATCGTATGAACACATGATCACATGATCGTATGAGCACATGATCGTATGAACACATTGATCGTATGAACACATGATCGTATGAACACATGATCACATGATCGTATGAACACATGATTGTATGAGCACATGATCATATGAACACATGATCGTATGAACACATGATCACATGATCATATGAACACATGATCATATGAACACATGATCATATGAGCACATGATCATATGAGCACATGATCGTATGAGCACATGATCGTATGAGCACATGATCGTATGAACACATGATCGTATGAGCACATGATCACATGATCGTATGAACACATGATCATATGAGCACATGATCATATGAGCACATGATCGTATGAGCACATGATCGTATGAGCACATGATCGTATGAACACATGATCGTATGAGCACATGATCACATGATCGTATGAGCACATGATCACATGATCGTATGAACACATGATCGTATGAGCACATGATCACATGATCGTATGAACACATGATCATATGAGCACATGATCATATGAGCACATGATCGTATGAGCACATGATCGTATGAGCACATGATCGTATGAACACATGATCGTATGAGCACATGATCACATGATCGTATGAGCACATGATCACATGATCGTATGAACACATGATC
>NW_013957523.1:0-800 GCF_001266775.1 Austrofundulus limnaeus
TTTTAAAGGTGCACCGCTGCCAAACATGCTGCAGGGTTCACAGTGTCAATCAAGTCATTCCCATAGAGCTGCAGTGTGTCGATATCATTTCACATTCAAATATACACTAAAAAAATCCTTTGAAAATAAATATTTATGACTAATTAACTCAGGGATCAGAAAACAGAGCGAACAGCATACATAAATATGTTTCAGATAAGTACTGTATTTTTGTGTATCTTTTGTAGCCATTAACACTGTAATTGTATGATAAGTAATTCTGTAAGAATTTAGCACAGACAGACAAAAGCTGGTATGAATTTTCAGTCATTCAAAATTAAAAAGAAAAAAACTCCATATTTTGTAGTTTTAAATTTAAACAGCCACTCAGATGTGAAGCAAAACATCTTCAACTTCAGAATAAAAGTCTAGCATATTAACAGAAAACAGTTTAAATTTTCCATGAACGTTTATTGATTTGCAGTGGCTTCACAGCCCCTCAGCCACACCACGCACCATTTATCTTAATTTACTGATGGAGACAGCTGAGCGCTGGGATTATCTGTCCCCGTCGAGCTGGAGGTAAAGCAAGCAAGGAAACAGTGGACTGATTCTTACCCAAGTTTCCAGTCATCAGATAAGCGTTGTGAAAATCCTTCATGCCCAGTCCAACAATGTGGATGAATTCTTCGATGACCTGCATGAGCTCCACTGCCGCAGGGTAGATCTGGACAAGATAAGAATGTTTTATATTATTATTTTTTACAAACCCAGCACTGATGGGGTTCACTGCAAAAAAAACTATCAGATAAAGTTAAACT
>NW_013957523.1:1800-2382 GCF_001266775.1 Austrofundulus limnaeus
ACACACACACACACACACACACACACACACACACACACACACACACAGACACCATAGCGCTCTCCTAATAACCAGAGACAGGATGCTCTCCTCATCTCATAGATTTTCTATGACGGGGAAAATGGCCGAATGGGGCCAGGTTCCCCATCCATGGCCGGCACATTTGTGTTTCATTTTCACTAAATATTGGAAGAACCATCCGTCTTTTATAGAGCCAGTGGAAAGTGCTGATGAACGAGCATAAATCAACAGAAAGCTAAGAAAATAACATCCCTGGCATTTTGTAATCCAAATACCACTGCGCTTTGGAAGAGCATTAGGTGAGTTAAACACTCCTGTGATTTATTTACCTAGATCCTAACCTGAACCAGAAGCTTAAAACAAATACACAAATTAAAAAGAGAATAGAGTCAAAGTGTCAGCTTAGGTGTTCAAAGTTGGTTTATTTTCCTCTATTTTATTGTATTTTCAGGATGTTATTTTCCTCCACTTATATATGTTTTTTCATATTTAATCTACTCAAAAAGTTTTAGTCAGCATATACTGCACTATTATGGGATTTACTATTTGAACTTTTAAATG
>NW_013957524.1:0-709 GCF_001266775.1 Austrofundulus limnaeus
CTGCCTCTCATCACTGTGCTGCTGCCTCTCATTCCTGTGCTGCTGCCTCTCATCACTGTGCTGCTGCCTCTCATCACTGTGCTGCTGCCTCTCATTCCTGTGCTGCTGCCTCTCATCACTGTGCTGCTGCCTCTCATCACTGTGCTGCCTCTTTACTGTGCTGCTGCCTTTCATCACTATGCTGCCTCTTTACTGTTCTGCTGCCTCTCATCACTGTGCTGCTGCCTCTCATCACAGTGCTGCTGCCGCTCATCACTGTGCTGCTGCCACTCATTATGATGCTGCCTCTCTTCACTGTGCTGCTGCCCCCCATCACTGTGTTGCTGCCTCTCATCAAAGTGCTGCTGCCTCTCATCACTGTACTGCTGCCTCTCATCACTGTGCTGATGCCTCTCATTACTGTGCTGCTGCCCCTCATCACTGTGCTGCCTCTCATCACTGTGCTGCTGCCTCTCATCACTGTGCTGCCTCTCATCACTCTGCTGCTGCCTCTCATCACTGTGCTGCCTCTCATCACTGTGCTGCTGCCTCTCATCACTGTGCTGCCTCTCATCACTGTGCTGCTGCCTCTCATCACTGTGCTGCCTCTCGTTACTGTGCTTCCTCTCATCACTGTGCTGCTGCCTCTCATCACTGTGCTGCCTCTCATTACTGTGCTGCTGCCCCTCATCACTGTACTGCCTCTCATCACTGTGCTGCCTCTCATTAC
>NW_013957524.1:1709-2382 GCF_001266775.1 Austrofundulus limnaeus
CTCATCACTGTGCTGCTGCCTCTCATCACTGTGCCGCTGCCTCTTATTTCTGTGCTGCTGCCCCTAATCACTGTGCTGCCTCTCATCACTGTGCTGCTGCCTCTCATCACTGTGCCACTGCCTCTTATTTCTGTGCTGCTGCCCCGCATCACTGTGCTGCCTCTCATTACTGTGCTGCCTCTCATCACTGTGCTGCCTGTCATTACTGTGCTGCTGGCCGTCATCACTGTACTGCCTCTCATCACTGTGCTGCCTCTCATCACTGTGCTGCTGCCTCTCATCACTGTGCTTCCTCTCATCACTGTGCTGCTGCCTCTCATTACTGTGCTGCTGCCTTTCATTACTGTGCTGCCTCTCATCACTGTGCTGCTGCCTCTCATCACTGTGCTGCTGCCTCTCATCACTGTGCTGCCTCTCATCACTGTGCTGCTGCCTCTCATTACTGTGCTGCTGCCTTTCATTACTGTGCTGCCTCTCATCACTGTGCTGCTGCCTCTCATCACTGTGCTGCTGCCTCTCATCACTGTGCTGCCTCTCATTACTGTGCTGCTGCCCCTCATCACTGTACTGCCTCTCTTCACTGTGCTTCCTCTCATTACTGTGCTGCTGTCTCTCATCACTGTGCTGCATCTCATTACTGTGCTTCCTCTCATCACTGTGCTGCTGCCTCTCA
>NW_013957525.1:0-839 GCF_001266775.1 Austrofundulus limnaeus
GGTCAGGAGGTCACTGAGCAGAAGTCAGAGGTCACGGTGCAGAGGTCAGGAGGTCACTGAGCAGAAGTCAGAGGTCACGGTGCAGAGGTCAGGAGGTCATGGTGCAGAGGTCAGGAGGTCACGGTGCAGAGGTCAGGAGGTCATGGTGCAGAGGTCAGGAGGTCACGGTGCAGAGGTCAGGAGGTCACTCAGAGATCAGGAGGTCACTCAGAGGTCAGGAGGTCACTCAGAGGTCAGGAGGTCACTCAGAGGTCAGGAGGTCACGGTGCAGAGGTCAGGAGGTCACTCAGAGGTCAGGAGGTCACTCAGAGGTCAGGAGGTCACAGTCCAGCTGTCAGGAGGTCACTTAGAGGTCATGAGGTCACTCAGAGGTCAGGAGGTCACTCAGAGGTCAGGAGGTCACTCAGAGGTCAGGAGGTCATGGTGCAGAGGTCAGGAGGTCACGGTGCAGAGGTCAGGAGGTCACTCAGAGGTCAGGAGGTCACTGAGCAGAGGTCAGGAGGTCACTCAGAGGTCAGGAGGTCACTGAGCAGAGGTCAGGAGGTCACGGTGCAGAGGTCAGGAGGTCACTCAGAGGTCAGGAGGTCACGGTGCAGAGGTCAGGAGGTCACGGTGCGGAGGTCAGGAGGTCACGGTGCAGAGGTCAGGAGGTCACGGTGCAGAGGTCAGGAGGTCATGGTGCAGAGGTCAGGAGGTCACGGTGCAGAGGTCAGGAGGTCACTCAGAGATCAGGAGGTCACTCAGAGGTCAGGAGGTCACTCAGAGGTCAGGAGGTCACTCAGAGGTCAGGAGGTCACTCAGAGGTCAGGAGGTCACTCAGAGGTCAGGAGGTCACGGTG
>NW_013957525.1:1839-2381 GCF_001266775.1 Austrofundulus limnaeus
TCAGGCTAATATTCAGGCTAATATTCAGGCTAATATTCAGGCTAATATTCAGGCTAATATTCAGGCTAATATCCAGGCTAATATTCAGGTTAATATCCAGGCTAATATCCAGGCTAAAATCCAGGCTAATATCCAGGCTAATATTCAGGTTAATATCCAGGCTAATATCCAGGCTAATATCCAGGCTAAAATCCAGGCTAAAATCCAGGCTAATATCCAGGCTAATATCCAGGCTAAAATCCAGGCTAATATCCTGGCTAATACCCAGGCTAATATCCAGGCTAATATCCGGGCTAATATCCGGGCTAATATCCAGGCTAAAATCCAGGCTAATGTCCAGGTTAATATCCAGGCTAATATCCAGGCTAAATTCCAGGCTAAAATCCAGGCTAAAATCCAGGCTAATATCCAGGCTAATATCCAGGCTAATATCCAGGCTAAAATCCAGGCTAAAGTCCAGGCTAATATCCAGGCTAATATCCAGGCTAATATCCAGGCTAATATCCGGGCTAATATCCAGGCTAATATCCACGCTAATATCC
>NW_013957526.1:0-612 GCF_001266775.1 Austrofundulus limnaeus
GTACCTGAAGGCATCATGCAGTAAAGAGTCAGTACCTGAAGGCATCATGCAGTAAAGAGTCTGTACCTGAAGGCATCATGCAGAGTCAGTACCTGAAGGCATCATGCAGTAAAGAGTCAGTACCTGAAGGCATCATGCAGTAAAGAGTCAGTACCTGAAGGCATCATGCAGTAAAGAGTCAGTACCTGAAGGCATCATGCAGAGTCAGTACCTGAAGGCATCATGCAGTAGTCAGTACCTGAAGGCATCATGCAGTAAAGGGTCAGTACCTGAAGGCATCATGCAGCAAATAATCTGTATCTGAAGGCATCATGCAGCAAATAATCTGTACCTGAAGGCATCATGCAGTAAAGAGTCTGTACCTGAAGGCATCATGCAGTAAAGAGTCAGTACCTGAAGGCATCATGCAGAGTCAGTACCTGAAGGCATCATGCAGTAAAGAGTCTGTACCTGAAGGCATCATGCAGTAAAGAGTCAGTACCTGAAGGCATCATGCAGTAAAGAGTCAGTACCTGAAGGCATCATGCAGTAAAGAGTCAGTACCTGAAGGCATCATGCAGTAAAGAGTCAGTACCTGAAGGCATCATGCAGTAAAGAGTCAGTACCTGAAGG
>NW_013957526.1:1612-2380 GCF_001266775.1 Austrofundulus limnaeus
TAATCTGTACCTGAAGGCATCATGCAGTAAAGAGTCAGTACCTGAAGGCATCATGAAGAGTCAGTACCTGAAGGCATCATGCAGTAAAGAGTCAGTACCTGAAGGCATCATGCAGAGTCAGTACCTGAAGGCATCATGCAGTAAAGAGTCAGTACCTGAAGGCATCATGCAGAGTCAGTACCTGAAGGCATCATGCAGTAAAGAGTCAGTACCTGAAGGCATCATGCAGAGTCAGTACCTGAAGGCATCATGCAGTAGAGTCAGAAATTTGGCGACTGTGGGATAAAAGTTGTGCCAGGAGGAACTGAATATGAATTGCTCAGATTGAATCTGAATGTATTGGTTTGAAAATGAATTTCACTAAATTGACACAGAATCGGTGGCTCAGTACAGCTGGTGCCTCTCAGCAAGAAGCTCACTGGATCAAATCCTGGCCAGAGGACATTTCTGGGTGGAGTTTGCATGTTCTCTCTGTGCAGGCATGGGTTCTCTCCGAGTTCTCCAGCTTCCTCCCACTGACATGACTGTCAGGTTAAATGGTAACTCTAAATTGTACCTAGTGAGTGAAGGACCTGTCCAGCGTGTACCCTGCCCCATTGGGCTGTTTTTATTTTAGTTTTTATCTGTCTCTGCACTGTTTAGAAAGTGTGCGTAAGCAACAGGCGGTCCGTTGGTCCAAATCTGTAGCCGTAATGAATCAAAAAAAAATCATATTAATCACATGGAGGTGGGGCGTGGAGGTGGAACTGCACACGGACTGTAAGCTGG
>NW_013957527.1:0-668 GCF_001266775.1 Austrofundulus limnaeus
AGGTAGTTTGAGGATTCATTTTTTCATGCTTTTCAACTCGAAAAAGCTGGGGGGTCGTATTATACATGAGATCGTATTTTACACAAATAAATACAGTAGTTCTGTGACCACATTACACAGACACTGTACCTAACCCTAACCCAAAGGAATGTCATTTAGCTCTGTAGAGCAGGGCTAGACATACTTGCTTCTGAGAGGTCACTATCCTGCAGGTTTTACTTATTTCTCTGTTCCAACACACCTGATCTAACTGACGAACAGATTTCTGCAAAACTGGAACAGGAAATTCTGCAACAGGTGAGTTGGAGCAGGGAAACAAGTAAAAACCTGCAGGATAGTGGCCCTCGAGGACCAGGCATGCCAATCCTTGCTGTAATCTAGTACGCTGGACCCTCATAGTGTGTGTGGCAAATACAGGAAAAAAACTATCATCAGGTGATGCTGGAAAGAAAGAGAAATGATTTAATCATAAACGCTGCACATGACTCCACAAAGGCATACAGTTACAGAGCAACACAGAAAACACATCTATCTGATTCCACAGATTTTTTTTTGTCAAACAATATATATATATAGCTTACAGTAAACACATTCTTTGCATGTCCTGATGCATCTCAGTAATCCAGGTAAAAAATCAAGGAAAAAAAAATTGTATAGGTCCTCTGGAC
>NW_013957527.1:1668-2380 GCF_001266775.1 Austrofundulus limnaeus
CTGTCCAATCCGTCAGAGCGCGCCAGCAGCCGCACAAATAGGCCTGCCACTCTCACTGTCATCTGAGTAACGGATGTCCCATCGTTACCATGGGGTGGGAGCAGGCACCACTCAGGTCCACTCCTCCACTTTTTCTCCAGCCTCTCCCCCTCTCCTTTGCCTCCTGCAACCTCATCTCAGTGATGCGCATTTTGGACCTCTAGGTGTTTTCCGAGAGAATGCTTCCCCCGATCTCCCAGCCCATGCTCTGATCTCCCATTAAGACTCAAAAGCAGTGGTATAATAGGAACGGGGCTGGAATGAAATAAATTGTGTCCTGGACTGGTAACCTAACAGCCATCATAAATAATGTAGACCTATTTCAAGGGGAAGATGGGGCATTAGAAGCTATTTACACTGCAGGAGCCACACTATCGATCAGCATGGGACGTCCCATAGATAAGAATGGGATGATGTCATGGTTATTTATAGTGATTCCTGACGGTAAGGCTACAAAGGGGATTTTGGGGTGACAGCATCATCAGTTTTTGGGATGTGGGGGTATGTGATGTATTTAGCCATCAATGGACCAATCTGAGAGGCTGAGAGAAATGCTGTAGATGCATGCCTCAATTTGCACATAACCTCACAAACATTCAAGCATCTTTTTCTCTTACAAACAGTCACACTTCACACTTAAGAATAAAAAATATTAAAGTCATATATATATATA